>NW_026131716.1:0-97235 GCF_903995435.1 Acomys russatus
TTTAACATGTTCTTCCATATCCCTTATATGTTTCTCTCTCTCTCTCTCCTCGCTCCTCTCCTCTCTCTCGCTCTCGCTCTCTCTCTCTCTCTCTCTCTCTCTCTCTCTCTCTCTCTCTCTCTCTCTTTCTCTCTCTCTCTCTCTCTCTGTGTGTGTGTGTGTGTGTGTGTGTGTGTGTGTGTGTGTGTTCTTTCAATATCCCTATTGTGCCAGTGGGCTTTTCTTGCCAGGAGAGTAATTATGGTAGCTCACAGGACCTAGGAAAGGTTGATAAAGGTTGTCTCTCTCCCAGTAGCTGACAGAGAACCTACCAGAACTATGAAAACTGGACAGTATAAATGGAACTTTGATGTGTATACTAGCTTGATTTCTCCCTGTTCTCTGACTCCAGTATTTGGTGCCTTCAGCAGTAGAATCTTGGTGTCAATATAGAGTATACAGGAACATTGGAAGTAACCTGAAGTACTTGAGCATAGATTGTATCTCACCAGACATCATTTTTAAAAAGGGAACATTGTTTCCAATAATAAAGTTTCTGTTTCTTAAGATGACATGTCTAGTTGTGGCACTGCCCACTGTTACAAGAAAAGTAAGTCCTCCTTTGTCTATGAGTATACAAGTATGTATACATTTCTAAATATTTCAGGAGTCATCTTTCTTAGTAGGTATGAGATACAGTGTGAGTTCAAACAGGACTTCCCTACAGAACATTCTAGGCAAGCACAGGGCCCATCAGATTTCAGGAATCTCGAGACTGATGAGCAGGTACTCAGCTCATGCCTAGGGCGGGTTAATGCTGCCATTTGTGGTTTCTGCTTCTGTTTAACAATCTTCCCAAGACCCTTCAGGATATCATTTTCTTCGAAAATCTCAGACAGTTTGCTTGTTAACACCAAATTATGTTCCTATGGAGGAACTAGTTGCACATTTCACAGTTTCCCTGCTGTTAGTGAACATGGGTGGGAATGCGAGTCAGGCTCAACATATATTAACAAGTGTCTCTAATTCAGAAACATCCTGAGTGAGAGATATGTGAGAAGGCTTAGGAAATTTTAAATCATCTAGGAATCATCATTTATTTTGTTCACCTATGGAATAAACACCACACCTCATCTGAATTAACAATCTAAAGATAGGGTGGAAAATGAGAGGCACTCAGTTTTAGATGGCAAGTGCAATTGTCTCCAATATTAAGGTACGATTAGCCTTGTTTTTCGCAGATTCCATGTATGAATACTCAGGTACTGCAGACAAAACTTTTAAATGTCTGGTAAGACCTGTACCCATGTTCCTTTTGCTTAGGATTGACTTGGATAATTTTTTTTCATGTTGCATAGTTTTCCTTAAGTATTTTCTTTGGGGACTTATTGTCTTTAAAACATTCCACCATTCTGTTCATATTTTTCTTCATATTTAGGAATTTCTACATATGCACAATTAAATACAGTCAAATTTCTACCATATTTTCCCCTTAAGCTACTTCATATATTCAGGAAAATGAGCCTCTTCCAACTTCAAGAATTCATCCAGCCCAGTAACTGCTGCCCATATGTGCACACATGTGCAGAGTCAAGCACTGCAGCATAGGAAACCTTCCAGTGACCAAACCCTAAAGAGGAGGATTCTCCCTCCGCAGGAACTGTCCACTTACAACAGCTCCTCACTAAGAGTCAAGGCCTAGAAAAAGGTCACCCTATGTATTCTGAGGCTGTGGCTGGTTTGGTGGTAGGTAGGGCTTACACAGACACCAACAGCCAAGATGAGGTCAGGATTAGGAGAGTCTGTCCTGTCCAATACACAGCACTTCACAGCGCTCCTCCCTCATGCTAACCCCTTACATTCTTTCCTCCTCCTCCTCTTCAGTGACCTCCCAGACTTGGAAAAAGATGGATGAAACTGGAATTCTTTATATAAAACAACATAATGAAGATTGGGAACAGCAAACACTGCCTGTTCTGTCACATGCAGAAAAAAGATGGTGTGTGTTAGGGGTTTGGGCTGCTTTTTGTAGGGTTAAGTCTAGAATTGGAATGCTAGGAATGGAAGACTCCTTAACTGAGTGGAAAGGGAGACTGCAGTCTGTAGAGTAATGGTGATGAGAAAGCAAAGGTGAGGTGTGGAGAGAGAAAGGCAATGAGTGGGAGGGAAACTGCAAATAGGAATGTGTCTTCATAGCAAACAGTGAAGAGTTGACAGGTGGTAAAAGGGGGGACAAATTTGCAAGCCCCATACAAAATAAGGACAATGTTCCCCCAGAAATTAGTAAAGTTCAGAAAAGCCTATAGTGTCCCCATCACAAAGAATGAATTCTGAGAACCTCTACACACCAGTTATCCTAGAGCCTATGAGGGAGGAACTATATCTAATTCAGGAAATGGGAAAGACTGAGCTCTCAATATAGAAAAAAACCTGTGTGAGGAACTATTTAATGTCACATTTACTGGGGGACATAGCAGTATAAATGCACAACATGTTCTCTGCATGTGCACAAATGAGAACTAAATGAGGAATCATGAATCCTTAACAACGTAAAACTGGCTACAGAGCAACCATTCTGTGCTAACTTCTGTAATTGTCATCAGTCTTTGATGTCTTATATCAGCTCTGAACACTGCTTCCTGCCCAGGTCCAACAACATAGCCTGCTACAGCAGGAAGACATGCAAATGAGGCTTCTCTGTGCCCATGAAAAACAGTCCTGCCCTGACCCTGTAGCTCTGGCAGAGGAGCTCAGCCCTGGATTCCCAGATCCTCCCATTCAGTCATCAGAACTGAACACAGACTACTCACCATGGACTTGGGGATCAGCTTGGTTTTCTTTGTCTTGATTTTAAAAGGTAATTTATGGAGAAGAGATGCTGTGTGCTGTGTGGAAATCAGAAAAAGAAAAATGGTGACAGTTTTCTGACCAGTATTCTCCATGTTTTCAGGAGTCCAGTGTGAGGTGCAGCTGGTGGAGTCTGGGGGAGGCTTGGTACAGCCTGGAAAGTCCCTGAAACTCTCCTGTGCAGCCTCTGGATTCACCTTTAGTAACTATTATATGAGCTGGATCCGCCAGCTTCCAGGCAAGGGGCTGGAGTGGGTCACATACATTAGTCCTAGTAGTAGTGACATCAACTATGCCAATGCCGTGAAGGGCCGATTCACCATCTCCAGAGACAATGGCAAGAACACCCTGTACCTGGACATGAACGATCTGAGGTCTGAGGACACAGCCACATATTACTGTGCCAAAGACACAGTGAGTGAATGACACTGAGATCTCAGACTCAAACCTCCTTGCAGGGAGCTGATGATCAGCAGGGGTCGCTGAGAGCACACAGAGCTCTGAGTGACAGAGAGTTATGGCCTTTTCAGAGTCCTAAAGGACATGGAGGATTCTTCTGTGTTTCGGCTGCCTGTCCACAGGCATTCTTTCTACTAGTATAAGGTAATACTTCCATTGTCATATGTTTTTATACAGTGTTTTTCTCTGTTCTCTCTCTCTCTCTCTCTCTCTCTCTCTCTCTCTCTCTCTCTCTCTCTCTCTCTCTCTCTCTCTCTCTCTCTCCCTCTCTCTCTCTACCTCTCCTGTGTGTGTGAGTCACTGCCTCTCGGTAGGCATGTCTGTGTGTGTATGTGTGTATGTGTGTATGCGTGCGTGCACATGCACACACATTAACATATCTTCTTCTATCAATCTACGTGATAATTTAGAAAAGAGTTCCATTACTGGCCTGGATCTCAGTGTCTGGTTAGACGGGCTGGCTCTAAGGATCACACTATACACAGGTCTCAGTGGTGTGATTAGTTCTTGGCTACCACACCGACCTCTCTTTGTATTTACGGAGCACCAAACTTGGGTCTTTGTTCTTATGTGGTAAGAACTTTAAAGCACACAACAGTTTCTGTAGCCCATAGATTATTTTTAAATGTAGCATAAGACTTTAAAAACTTGCAGAGCATCACACAGGGCAGATGTGATTCTGTATGGGGACCAGGATCAGATCGTGCGGAAGCAAAGGACCCTTGAGACTGTGGAAGCCAAGTCTCAGGGCAGGGATTCAGTAAGATTCTCTGGCAAGAGACATTTGGGGTTCAAGTTAGAGCCCACAGGGAATTCAAGTAGGGCCTGTGACTGTGAAACCATGTGACTTCAGTCTCTTCAACATCATCACTCAAACCATACATAGCAAAGCCATCCCTGACCAGCTGTGAAGCTGGTAATAAAATATGTGTGAGGCTCCAGCACTGAGCAGTGAGGCCAAATGTAGGTAGTGATAATCACTGAGGTTGGGTTAGCTGCTTCCAGCTCCTGACCACTCAATGGGTTGCATTTCTTTTCTTCACCTCTAGTTATTTGTTATGGTTTAATTTGCATAGCTAACCAAGAATTTAAAGTGCATAATGGATTTCCTTTTAATATGTTAATCCCATTTCTTTCCTCCAGGCACCTAAGGGTCTTAACTAGCAAAGATGCTCAAGAAAATGATGTAAAAGACCTGTGGCTCATTCTGAGTTGGGTTCTTCATCTGAGGCTCGGAAGTAGTCAGGTGTGGTACCTAGAACCAGAATAGAGCATTATTCTGGGCATTCTGGGATGACGTGGATGATATTTCTATATTTGTAGGAGGCACTGGGGATGAATTGTTCAATCAAAGCAGGATGAACCTAGGACATTGTTTAAGTATGTCAGTTTGTTATGGAATTGTGTGCTCTGTGTAGATGGCACAGCTGTGGCTGCAACACATTGTTGTCCTGTGAGTTGTGGAGAAATGGAAAAAGTGGGCTCTGTATTTACAGGTTCATCACTTAGGCAGAGATCTGAAAGGTGCAGGCAGAAGCCATGGCTCCTTCTACAAAGTGATTCAACCTTCTCTGCCCTACTCACCCTGGCAGGTCCATCCACCTGTGTGATGACAATGTTCCTGAGAAGGCTCTTTCCAGCCACAGCTGCACTGGTGAATTCTGGGTAACTGGAAACAGGCTGATGCCTGAGACTGAAGAGTTTTGTGATTTCTTCCCATAGACCTTAGCTAACAGGGTCAATTATATTTGGTAATGGATGTCTTCTGACAGGAAAACATCAAAGTTCTTGTAATTTCTGTACATTTGTAGAGTACATGTGCATCCTTGGAATGCAATGCGAAGAGAATGTGAGAGCACATGATGAGAGATTGATTGACCAAAACAAAGGAGGAGAGAGATCGAGCATGACTAAATCCCTGTGTGTCCACAGGGGGGTTAGTAATAAAACTGAGTTGTCTACAAGTGGCCGGCCCTCATCTGAGGCCCATATGCCTGCCTCATCTTTGCCCTTCCTAAGCTCAGACTCTGGCCAATGGAATCCCAGAACATGAGGTCATCACAAGTGTTTACTTCACTGCTATGATATTGACCAGTGCTTGGCTTAAGCTCTTTCAGGTCAATTTTTACAGTATCCTATTTGCAGACAGAGAAACCATCAGTGTAGTGTCATGTCACATAATGAATGTGTGTGTGACTGTGTGTGAGTGAGTGAGTGTGTGTGTACACCTAAGCAGACAGCCCAAGGATTTGTGAGCTAGTTTTCATATATGTGAGTGATGAACTAAATTCAGAATGTTTTACTCTTTCTTTCATGCCCTTGCACTCTCAAGGATGCCCTTCCAAGGTCAGAAA
Source organism: Acomys russatus (assembly GCF_903995435.1). Taxonomy (NCBI): domain Eukaryota; kingdom Metazoa; phylum Chordata; class Mammalia; order Rodentia; family Muridae; genus Acomys; species Acomys russatus. The sequence continues at coordinate 5,640 of NW_026131716.1, forward strand.
TGTGTGTCTGATGAGGAGGGATGCTCCTCCTGTGGTAATAGTCTGAGATCATAAACTACCAAATTATGCTAGAAGATGCCACAGGGTTATAAAAAATAAGGATATATAGAATGTCATCCAACTGTGATGACTGTGTGCAGCATCCAGGGCTACAACTGCCAGGACCATTGGCATGTAGCACTGTAGCCTCAGCCCACATTTTTCACATCGTTTTTGTAGTTCTGAGGCCATGCCACCTGTCCAGAAACACAGGCAGACCTCAACTGTTCAGCTTGTCAATGACACTTCTCTCCCACTGTCCTAGGCCAGGTGCAGCTTTAGGAGTCAGGTCCTGGACCAGTACAGCCCTCACAGTTCTTACCTCTCACCTGAAAAATCACTGGTTACTCCACCACCAATAACTATGACCGGACCTGGATCCATCAGCCCTCTGGAAAGTCCTGCAGTGTATGTGGTTTATAGATATGGTAGGTGGTACAGGTTATAACCTGAAGAACCTCATTTCCACCACAAGAGACCCTTTCAAAGGCCAGTTCTAACTGCAACTGAACTCTGTGACCACTGATAAAACAGCCATGTAGTAAAGTGCAAAAAACACAGTGAGGCAACTTCAATGTGAGCCCAGATACAAAACTCCTTGCAGAGAAACATGATTAGCTTGGGAGTAGCGTGCACACACAAAGTCCAGGGACTTAATTTTATACACTGTATGGAGAGAGAGAGAGAGAGAGAGAGAGAGAGAGAGAGAGAGAGAGAGAGAAGACACCTACTGTGCTTCCATTCTTCATTTTAAATTTCTTTGGCAGACAGTGACACTAAGGTGTCATTTTGCTGGACAGGCTGACAGAAATTAGGATCTTGTGTGGAAAGAAATAAGAATTGTCCCCATCCTGCGGGTTTAGTTATTCGGGTTCTTGAAGGGGGTCGCGATCTGTAAATAAGAAATGGGCGGGAGAGAGACACGACTCTTGAAAGGTTGGTCTTATCAAGAGTCATTTACTGAAAGCAGGTGTATGATTTTTAAAGTGTGCTTCAGGAAGGGTGGGGGAAGGAGGGAGAGCAGTGGGAAAGTACAGAATCTTCTGGGGTAGGAACCCCTGGGACAATGTGTGGGGCGGGGGGAGGAGACAGGTGGCCCCGCGGTCCTCTCCCAGAGACCACAGCACGTCAGGTGTTCATGTACCATGACTCCTGTGAAAGGCTACAAAGCCACGGTACGCTGAGTGTTCCTTTTCTCAGGGCCAAGTTCCCTCTCCTGGGGCCAAGCACGATGTTTGCGGTTTGTCCGTTGCCAGGCAAAATGTTTGATAAGTTCTTTCTGTATAGGCTGGCTGGAAAGGGTCAGCTGGAGTTCAACGCAACCAGGGTCTCTCAGCTCAGCCAGGGTCTCTCGGCTCCCAACAAAGAATAGTTTACTAGATGGGACAAATAATATCCTCACCTCTTAATAGAGATTATAGATGAAATTAATTCATGGCTCATGTGTGCTACAGAAAAACCTTACTCTGAGCCTCTTCACTGAGATTTGCAACCTTAGCCTGAAGCTCCATGCTGCAAGCAGGACTGTTTACAATACCTAGAATAGTGAATCAACACAAAACTTCAGTGGGTGCCAAGGAACATATCCTTAATGTAATACTGGATTTGCCACAGAGAAGGAAGTTTTGATTTTGAATTTCAGAGAATGTGGACAAGCCTAGATGGCATTTTGTTGAATGAAAGCTAAACATCTTTTGGTGTACTTTTCTATTCTAAGTTAGTTCCTGTCCCTGTGATAAATACCAAGAACATAAGCAATGTGTGGAGGAAAGACTTTGCTGCAACTTACACTTTAGGTTTTTGTTCATCACTGAATGAAGTCTGATCATGTGGCAGAGTCCATGGAGAAATGCTGTTCATTGGATTGCTTTAACTTGCTACCTCACCTAGTTTTCTTTTATAGGCCAGGCTCACTTTTTCCAGAGATTGTACCACTCACAGTGACCGGATTCCTATTATATAAAATAGCAATAAGAAAATGATCCGTAGATAAGCCCACAGACTAGCCTAATAGAAATTCATCTTCTAATTTATATGAATCATAAATGTCAAAGGTATAAAATCTCTACACTTTCATTCTTCATGCACATTTTCCTTGGTGTGACATTTATAACTTCCTTCCAATGCCCATACCAACAGTCATTACCAGAATCTAATTGACTGAATTTTTATAGTTAAACTGAGTTTATTGTTAGTAGGACATTATTTCTTTTCATTGTTCCAGTCAAGCAATTACCACACTATTTTTGAATACTGAGACTATTAGCTCATACTTTAATTTCAAATAGCATAATTCTTCTTGAAACGTCTGCATGATGGGAGGATTATGTGATTTTAGAACAATTGAGCACTCGGTTTGTACATTTAATTTTTGGCATTTGTTTTGATTTATAGCAATTGTCAATTTAGGATCCCCAAGGAGATCAGCATCTGAGAATGCTGTGAGGAATGACCTTCATTAGGATAATGAAGTGGGAAGATTTACCTAAAAGTGCACAGCACTGTTCCCTGTACTGATGGTGGACTGCATGAAGTGAAGAGCACTAGCCAAAAACCAAGATACATCTGTCCTTCCTTCATCATATGGATGAATTGACCAGACACTTCAAAACCCTGACACTATGGCCTTCCATGTTGATGATGTGAGCCTCCAACTGTAGCTGAAGTGAGCATTTCCGTCCTTGTGCATTATTTCCAGAGTATTTTACAAGAGACACAAGAAAGTAGCTGGCAAATCTGATTCAGGGGCACAGACTTTTAGTATTAGAACTCAGGAGAATGATAAAAGAAAATCAGATCTCTGAATTGAAGGCCAGCCTGGTTGACAGAGTGAGTGAAGAGAAAGCTAGGGAATCACAGAGTAACTCTGTCTCAAAATGTAAATATACAAATAAATAAACATTAAAAAGTAACTCACCAGAAGCTAATTTCAGGAAGTGTGTCCACTGTAGCTATGAACTGACCATGCATTAGTTGCACACAGCCCTCTAGGAAATGAAACATTAACCACCTCTTGCTCATTTCTCATCCCAAAGGCTTAAAAAGTTGAAGAAATCATTAGATAGAAATCACTCTATCCTGTTTCTCACATCTCTGGTGCAGGAGCCTTCAATCTCATGACTCTGAAAGTGCAGAGAGGCCATGGCCTCTTAAAAAACAAACTTAACAAGTTTCCATGGGACACTAATCACATCATAGGAGATGAAGCACAAAGAGAAATCAGGAGAAGTGCAGGAATCAATATGGAGGGCTCAAGAGCAGATCCTGAGTAGATCATTGAAGACTGAGCTAAACACAGAGAAGGAAGAAGGGATTTGGAGAAACAGCTGGTGCAGGAATGGCATCAGCCTTTTACTGTTAAGGAAACTTCCTAACCTTTATTGTAAGATAATGTTTATACATTGTTCCCCATCCAAACTTGCAGTTCAGAGGAAATCAAGATTTTCTCTGAGGTGTTTGCAAAACCTTTCTGAACTTTTGTCCATCTGGAGGCTCTCAGAGAACATTTATGTTGGGCTAATATTCATTTATTTATAAGTGAGTATATACCATTCTTGTCTTACTGGGTTTGGGTTACCTTACTCAGCATGATCATTTCTAGTTCAATCCATTTGCCTGCTAATCTCAAGATTACCTTGTTTTTCATAGCTGAAGAGTATTCCATTGTATAAATGTACCAGAGTTCTTTAATCCATTCTTTGGTTGAGGGACATCTAAGTTGTTTCCAAATTCTGGTTATTACTAAAAACTGCTATGAACATAGATGAGCAAATGTCCTTGTTGCATGGAGGAGCATCTTTCAGGTACACACGCAGGAGTGGAATAGCTGGCTCTTGAAGTAGCACTATTCCCAGTTTCCTGAGAAAGCACCAGATTTATATGCAAAGTGTTTGTACCTGTTTGTACTCCCACCAGCCATGGAGGAGTGTTCCCCTTTCGCCACATCCTCGCAAGCATGTGCGGTCGTTTGAGTTTTTGATCATACCCATTCTAATAGGTGTATGATGTTGTCCATCTGAATGACACACAGTTCAAAGGTGTAATTCTGGGTTTTGTTTATGTGATTGGCAGCACATGCGCAGCTCTCCACATTTATTGGAGGAAAAGAGAAGACAAACCTCACAGGTACAGAGGATGCAAAACAGCCTGAATGCAGCCCTTCTCTGAGTATTTGAAAAGAATATTCCACATGCAAATTAATCTTCTGGCTCTAGATTTAAAGGTCTCTCCTTCCTATGGTAGCTCACAGGTCTCTCTCCAGACAAGGTTTGTGTCTCTGGAGAAGGCAGAGCTGTGACTTGGAAGATGAAATTGCTAGGGTATCTCCTGTACCTGGTAGCAGCTGTGCAAAGTGAGTGTCCCTAATGGGATCACCAGAGTTATACATGGGCTCTTTGGGAACTTATTACTCCAGGTTAATAACAGACAATAACTTTGTCCTCAGGCATTCTCTGTCAGATTCAGCTTAAGGAGTCAGGACCTGCTGTCATTGAGCCCTCACAGTCACTGACCCTTACCTGCACTGTCTCTGGATTCTCCATCACTACTAATGGTTACTGCTGGCACTGGATCCATCAGCTCCCAGGGAAGGGGCTAGAGTGGATCGGGTGCATAGGTTATGAAGGTTCTACTTACTATAATCCATCCTTCAAAAGCCGCAGCCTGATCTCCAGGGACACGACCATGAACAAATTCTCTCTCCAGCTGAGCTCTGTGACTACTGAGGACACTGCCTTGTACTACTGTTCCAGAGGCACACAGTGAGGTAACCCCAGTGTGAGCCCAGACACAAACTTCCTGCAGTTGTGCTTAGGCCCAGCAGGGGACTCACAGGAACCATTAAGTACAGCTTTAGCTCCAGGAACAGGTACATAAAGAGGCTTAACACTCTGAAAATACTGCATTATATCCTGGCAGCTCATCCTCTCACGCTCCAAAACATGTCCTACAAGTTTTTCGCGTCTCAACATTTAGACAGTTTCTGTATGGAGGCCAAACTTGGCTGGTCCTCATCTTAGATTAAGCGTCACAGGGATTATTTATTGAGTTGGTGTGTTCAATGTGGTTTATTAAATACTGCTAAATATTGCCAAGTTATTCCCAAAATTTGTGGACAAATGGATTGGTCTAGAAATTATCAGACTGAGTGAGTTCGCCCAGAAGCAAAAAGAGACAAACGGTATATACTCACTTATATCAAAACACTAGTCCAAGGGATACGTACCATGAAAAACTTTACTAACAAAGAAAGTGGGTCAGAGGAGAGGACATCCTATTGAGACTTTAGGCGAGAGTAGCATGGAAGAATGGGGAAATAGTAGGACCCACAGGGTCCTGGAAACCTACAAGAAGAACTTTATGACAGACAGATCTGGGTCCTGGGGTCCTCCTCAAACTAAGACACCAGCCAAGAAGAATATAGGCATTAAACCTCGAACCCCTACCAAGACCTAGCCAATGATCATGATATTCTCCACCGTTGAGTGGAGAGTGAGATCTGACTCTCAAACGAACTCTGGTGCCCCTTTTCTGACCATATCCCCTGGACAAGGAGGCCTGGCGGCACTCAGAGGAAGGATAGCAAGTTACCAAGAAGAGACTCGATATTTTAAGAGCATATATAGAGGGAGGAGGTCTCCCTCAATCACAGACATAGGGGAGGGGAGAAGGGGAGAAGTGGGAGGGAGGGAAGAATGGGAGGAAACAGGGGAAGGGCTAACAATCAAGATGTAATATGAATAAATTAATAAAAAATGTAAAAAAAGAAACTAAGGTAAAAACAATAAGGATGTTTTTATCTACTTTTGAAGACAATTTTCATTGTCATTATTAAGAGAGGGGTTATACTAGTGGCAGCTATTTTTAGAGCCCGTCAACGGTTCCAAACACCTTGCAATGCTACTAGCTCCTCAACAGGTAACTCTGTGATCGCAAATGTCATTGGAAAACTTCATGCCTTTTGCTTCCCTCTAAAAATGTATCTCATCAACATAGAATATTCTTGGAGAATCAAAATGAATAACACATTCTGACAAGGACGTGTGCTTTGAAAGCTCTGTGGAAACTAACAGAAGTGCGATTAGCATGTTGAGCAATAGACAGTTACTGCATTGTTCTTTCATATGAGAAAACCATTTTAAAAAATCTACTCCTGATTTTTAACATGAAGAATGGGAAGTAGATTAAGAAGGTAGATTTTAACCTTTAAGATATGTCTCTAGTTACTCTAAGATTCAATGTACATTTGTACTTCCACAAAGTTGTCGCAACAAGGGTACTGTGTGTAGAATTAGAAAAAAATGAAAGAGAAAAAACTGGGTGGTAATTTGCAGATATTAGTATCTTCAGAATAAATTTCTTTTTTTATTAATTTTTTCATATTACATCTCGATTGTTAGCCCTTCCCCTGTTTCCTCCCATTCTTCCCTCCCTCCCATTTCTCCCCTTCTCCCCTCCCCTATGTACGTGACTTAGGGAGACCTCCTCCCCCTATATATGCTCTTAGAATATCGAGTCTCTTCTTGGTAACTTGCTATCCTTCCTCTGAGTGCTGCCAGGCCTCCCCATCCAGGGGACGTGGTCAGAAAAGGGGCACCGGAGTTCGTGTGAGAGTCAGATCTCACTCTCCACTCAACGGTGGAGAATATCCTATACATAGGCTAGGTCTTGGTAGGGGTTCGAAGCTTACTGCCTATATTCTCCTTGCCTGGTGTCTTAGTTTGAGGAGGAACCCAGGACCCAGATCTGCCTGTCATAAAGTTCTTCTTGTAGGTTTCCAGGACCCTGTGGGTCCTACAATTTCCTCTTTCTTCCATGCTACTCTTGCCTAAAGTCTCAATTGGATATCCTCTCCTCTGTCCCACTTTCTTGGTAAGTAAAGATTTTCATGGTACGTATCCCTCGGATTAGTGTTTTGATATAAGTGAGCATATACCGTTTGTCTCTTTTTGCTTCTTTTTCACATACTCCATGTTTGAATATTCAGGTACGTGGTAACATTGATTTTTCACTGTGAGGGTTCAAGATTAATCTTCTTTCAGATATTAATTAAAATGCACCATCTTAAAAGGTAGTACTCTACACCTGTGTTGATGTCAACCACTCTCCTTGTACCAATCATCATCAATCCTTGAAAACTAGTTCTATATTTTTTACAGATCAATATTATTTGCCAAGGATTTTTTAAACATACACAGATAGACACACAGACACAAACTCACAGGTACACACACACACACACACACACACACACACACACACACAAATGTGCATTATTCTGACCCTTAGCTTGAGATTATTAATCCTTTTTTCTTTGGAATCAATAATGTTTCCCCTGAAGTGGTGGATACAAATCAATTTTGAGGTCACTGAAAACCAACTGTTACCACCCACTGGAGAAGCTGTTCAAGTTTCAAGAAATACTGACACTCTGATGCAGAGAGGAGGAAAACTCAGAGAAACATTTCTAAAATACTGTATTTCCAAGGGAGTTCACTACATAACTAATTAAGTTGTCCTCAAGACACTGATACATTGAATAGGACTTGTGCCTAGCAGAGCTCAGGTTCCTATAGGAATCTAGGATGTGCTCAACACAAACAGCTACGCAGACTTGGGAGGGCTCTTGAAGAAAAAGCAATGAGATGTGACAGTGTCCAGGATTCATCAAGCACAGATCAAGCTTTAAAGGACTTCACTTTGCAAAAAAAGGAAGACACTGCTGGTGAACCAGCTGCTCCTCAGAACAATAGAGTAGGAGGTCTTCAATAGTCTATGTCTGTGGGCTTTAATAACCTACACTGACCCTCAGTGGGTTAGGAACAAGTAGGATATAGCACCCCTAGTGGCAGGTGCCCTTCAGGACATGTACAAAAAGGCTTTCTCTGCAATGTCAATCAATACTCCACCACTCCACTCACAGTACACAGATTATGCAAAGAGAAATAATAAACAAAACGTATAGGGTGTCCAATGTGAAAGAAGTGGTGGATGCTCTCTGAGTGTTGGCTGCACAGATTAGGTTGGGCTGTTCTCCTCCCTTCCCTGTGTTTTGCATTTCCAGATCATGGACAAAATCGCTCCACTAACTTGTGTAGAATTATTTTTATATAACTATTTGCTTCTCTTAGCTTAATGCTTAATGTAGCTAACAAATAAGTGGAACTCCTTTCTATTTGCTTACCAGGCTTTCCAACACAATCCTGAGAAGTTTGAGTCTGCTCTTTTTCTTCTTAGTTGGCCTGACTCCATCTTTGCAAAAAATCTCCCATGTTACCTGCTTTATAGTTCTTTCTTTGTTCCACCTGAATCTTCTTCATCCCTTCTGCACCTCTACCTGTGTCTGAAACCTCCAGTTCAATCCCCTACTTCCTCCTCTAACTCCACATCAGGTGTCAGAAAGTCCAGCCCTATTCTCTCCCTAGTTTGAAACTAGTTTTAAACTGTGCTTCAAACTGTAAAGGGACAAGAGGAGAGATATAAAAGTACATTGGCACAGACAGACAGACAGACAGACAGACAGACAGGAAGGCAGGCAGGCAGATAATCAGACAGGCAAGCAAGAATCAAGAGGTAGTAAGACTAGCCCCCATGTGTCCCTGAGTGGACAGCTAAAAGCTCTGAAACCACTGACACAGCTACAAAATCAGTTGTAGCCTATCAGGAAAGCACTCATAATTACTGTACAAAATGATTGTTTATTGCTTTGTTACAAGTTGGATTTCTCTAGATGAAGGATGCGAGTAAGATACCACCACTGACACTAAGAGAAAAATATTTAAGTCGTTCCTTAATCTGGATTTCACATCACTAAGAACCCAAAGTGCATCATAAGACTAACCTCCATCCTATAGCTTCTGCAGGATATGCACATGCATTGAGGATGTGGTAGGCACTTCTTCTTGCACAGCATGAATATGGACTCACTTAATACCTGCACAGTGTGAATCATAAAATTTCATGTTTATGTGGAATTCAAATCCAGGAAGAAACCTAAAATATTCCAGATTTTTTTCAACACTTACTGTACAAAAAGACAAACAGAGCTAACTAACCAAGACGCACAGTGGTTTATGAGGACTCAAGCACCAGCCAAGGACAATGCATAGACTTCTCCTAAGACCCAGCACAGATGTAGCAGATGGACATCTCAAGCTTCATGTGGGTCCTCTAGTAAGGTAGTGGGAGGCTATCTCTGACATGAACTCTGCTGCATGATTTTTGATCATCTCTCTTATGAGGAGCTGCCTTGACAAGCCACAGGGTAAGAAGACATCCTAAGTCCTGAAGTGACTGATGAGTTGGCATGGGTGGATATGGGGAGCTGCCTTGTTCTGTGGAAGAGGGGACCATGGATGGGAAAGAGAAAGAGAAGTTTGGACACGGAAGAGAAGAGAGGAGAGATGGGGCTGCGGTCAGGATGTAAAGTGAATAAATAAATGTTTTTAAATATTATTAAAGTAAAAAGGGAGCACAAGGCAAATCTCAGTCACCAGGAAGTGAATCTGGAAAGTTGCCTGTGCTTCCTTTTATCCTCTAAGGAACCTCCCCCAATGCAAAGGAGCCCTCATCCTCAGCCTGAAAGCCCAGGCCTAGCTGAGAAGCCCATATCCTTCTCACTGGAGCCTCCATCAGAGCATGGCTGTCCTGCTGCTGCTCCTCTGTCTGTTGACCTTTCCAAGTGGTGTTTCAGGGCTTCAGGAGAGGGACCTGGTCATGTGATCTATGGGATGTGATTGATGATGATGTTCTTGTCCCCAAGTATCCTGTCCCAGGTGCAGCTGAAGGAGTCAGGACCTGACCTGGTGCATTCCTCACAGACCCTGTCTCTCACCTGCACAGTCTCTGGCTTCTCATAAACCAGCTCTCATGTAACCTGGGTCCGCCAGCCTCCAGGAAAGGGTCTGGAGTGGATGGGCATTATGTGGAATGGTGGAGGAACAAATTATAATCCAGCTCTCAAATCCCGACTCAGCATCAGCAGACACACCTCCAAGAGCCAAGTGTTCTTAAAACTGAACAGTCTGCAGACTGAGGACACAGCCATGTACTACTGTGCCAGAGACACAGTGAAGGAACTCCACTCTGAGCTGCACAAATAAAACTTTCTACAAGGATGCTCAAACCAGCAGAGGGCACTGTAGCCAAGCAAGGGCTTTCTAGGTCATTACATTTAGGGAATTTAAGACTATGCTGCATGAACATGTGTTTCAATGCTAGGAACAATAGTTTCTTCTCTGAGCCAATGCAATCTTCTAAAGCCCTTCTCCACTGTCATATTCTAACAAATTTGATTTTTGTTGACACACTAGAACAATTTTTTACCCACAAATAAAATAAGCTACTCAGATACTTCTTGTTATCAACCTAAACGGTAGACAAATCAATTTGTTCCATATAAATGCATACATATTTAACCTTTTATAGCCATCCATGTACATGGAACATACACATTATATATACTATATATTCTGTATGTATATAATTATAAAATATATGTATATAATTCTATATTCATATATGTGGAACATATAAAATTATATATATGGTTAAAATTATATTATATTGATATACATATAATTCTGTATTTCCATGTATGATGTGCTATATATGAATATATATGTATATACTGAAAATGCTTATATTTCATAAAGAAACTGATATTACAGCACTTGTTGAGTGCAATTTTTGTTACAAGTTTGACAATTAGAGTTTTCTGTAATTCAACATCTATACTTCAGCTCTTGTTATAGACAAAAAGAAACTTCTTTGAGATATTGTGATTTTCCAAGGTAGCTTGGAAACTGAAATCTCCATTGTTTCCTTCTTCTGAACCAAGAGGATCCAATGAAAGTTACAGTTGGTTGTTATTTTGACATATGTAATTGTGTGTATTTTCTCTTGATAAAAATTACCTTACATCTCAAAGACAAAATTATGAATTTTCACCAGATGTGTTGTGTCCCTAAAATCATGAAATTCACAGACACCTGTGTATACTTCCCAGCTGGTGTCAGCTACAGTCCGTGCCCCATCTCTCCTCAGCCCTTCCCTCAGACAGCCGATTTTACGATGTTCAGTTCTTGTTGGTGTTTTGAAGCTTACAAAGCATCCATACTTGCTCTCCCTGAAATCTGGTGCTGCTGACAGGAGGAAACTGGTGACTCTGGTGTGAGTTGGAAAAGTGTCATTTAGAGATTCATTGTTGTCTTTGGGACCCATGCTAATGCACTTGAGCAGCTTTAAAAAGGAAAAGAGAATCTGATCATCTGAGGCTGGGCTTCCCTAGAAACTCTTCTAGTGACACCTGCACTGTGTGATGAAAATTCGAGGCCAAATTGAGTAGATTGTAAACCATGAGATCAGGACAGTGAATCTTAAAATTCCACACCTTTCTGAAAGCAATGGATGCACTGACATATTTATGTGGGTCAAGTTGAGCATCAGCTTATGTGACTAGGAGTAATACTGGGTGAGCAGTGCAAATTTTTTAAACAGATTGGTTAGACCAAAAATATATCAGAGCTAGGGTCAAGCATTTCTAAGTCTCAAACATTTCTCTTTGACCAAGGAAATAGAGGACATGTTCTTGAGATTGTAGCGCTGTGTTCCCAAAAATATCATCTTAATATCCATATAGCTGTAAGTAAGTTTTTAAACATGTAAGCAAGACAAGTATTTTCCTCTGGAATAGAGCAGAAGTAGCAATGGTGTGTGGCTAGTCCTTGAAATCCTCCTCTTGATTATGTCTTCTGATTGGTCCTAGAGAGTGAGAAAGAAAACATAGCCAGGGAATGAGACACAGAATCCTGGCACACTCCACCTCAATACAGAGCACCAGCGTCAGTGTCCTTATAGTGTGTCCCCTGATAGCAAATGATAAGCAGGCATGACTTCTGTGATGCTCTTTCCCTAATTCCATCTGACCATGAAGAATTATCACCTTGGTGTCAAGTGTCAACTAAAAAATGTTCATAACTATTTTATAAATCATGGGTGATGTTTCTGTAAATAGATTTTATAGAAATAACAGAAGGGCCCCAACAGTTCTGTCTGTCAGGAAGATGGTCACATATAAGTTGAGTGACCTGATTCAGGCTTGGAAGACAAGAAAACAAAATTGAGCAGTGCCTGGTACTGTTAAATCTGTCGTATTCTTTTCCCACATTAAATAACACTATTACTATTTATACTACATAGTTATTTGGGTGAAATTCAGACTTTCAAAATTATTTACTTATCAGGTAAAAGCTTTAAAATATTCATAACGCTAAAGTAATCTAAATTATGCAAACTATGCCAGAATTTTAAAAATCATAGGCTACATTATAATTATGAATCTACCAGTGGTATAGGTAAAATGTAATAAACAACTTTTAACGTTTTTGAAAGTTTAAATATAATTAAATGTTGGTATAATTTAATAATACAAAATAAAAACATTATTGAGTTGATATTTATCTAGAAACCTCACTAGAGTTCAATGTATCTAACAGCCACAAGGGAGATGTTATTAATTCATTTACTTTCCTCTGCTTGTGTTTTTAGAAACACTCCTACACTATCATAGTCCAGTGATATTTGGACATAGGTGTATTCAGCATGTCATGATGTTTTCACATATGTGTCCACAGTTAAGGGGTAACACAGATATAGCCTAGGGATACCTCATAAAATCTGCCTTCTCCATCTATGATGAACATAATATGATTTTACTCTTCGTCAATATTCATACAGCTCATTTTTGAATAATCTGTCCCATATAACTCTTTAGTATTCTCATCCTGCAATCTACAAATTATAGTAACACTTTCCTCAATTTCAGTTTGCTTGAGATCAGTTTTTTAGGTTCCACTTGATAAAAGGTTCCTTTTTTATTTTCATGGCTGGTGTCACTGATAAAATGTGTTCCAAGCTCACCCAGGTCAACGTGAAGTTTAGGCCATTGAAAATAGACCTGCATCAACTGCAAGGGGGAACAATATGATAGCTCACCCAGGTGCTGGAGAAGCAACTCAGTGGTGCAGGAGCTCTTGTGTGGTGGATATGAGGGCTTAACTCAAAGGCTGATATTTCAGAATCACATTCCACATTTTGATTAATAGTTGCTTCAACTAGCAATGTCAACGGTTGGCCTACTGTCTGTCATATAAGAGCACAGCATCATTTTTTTCTTAAAATCAATTCATTTTTATCACCTGTCTGAGCTGTGAACCCAAAGGATGACGCAGAAATTAGACAGCACAGAAGTATGAGGTGATGTCCTTTTCCTTGCACATCATTCTGCCCTCCATCCTGATTTGTATCAGTTACCTGGACCAATGTATTTGAGTAGAAAAAGTTGCACATACTCACATCTCTACTCATCAGAGAAATAAAATTAAATCCTAACTGACAATGGTATGGGTTACATTTAGTACTGGAAAAAAACAAAAGCAAATGTGGATGGACAATAATGGGTCCCTATGGGCTGATGTGTGAACATGGTTCCACTACAGTACTGACAAATACTGTGCAGAACACTCAGAGTGAGACATCCCATTACAAGTGGAACAAAAGTCTTACATACAGGCTGGTAGTGATGAAAGTAACATTTTCATTAAAAATAGAGTTTTGCATTTTCCTGTTCACTTCCAGATCCCACTGTTGCACTGCCTCTCCCTGCTGCATTCTCTGTCTGAAGGCCTGAGGTAGGCAGTCCCATAAACACACCCTGACTGAATGGTGCTCATGGCTCTCTTCTTCTGTTTCATCACATGGAGCTTGTCCTTGAGTAAAAATGGAGACAGAAGTTACATTACTCAAATTTTAGAAACTAAGTTATTGAGGTACTCTGGGCATACACTAACCTCTTTGTACTAACATGTGGCTTACTGAGTCTTCATGTAATTAAATACCTGTAAAACCACTTTACTGACAGGCAGGAAAACATTCGTTGCTCCCCTGTAGTTTCTGTCATAGAATTCTCTCAGCCAATTTGGGGCACATGTTCTGATAATGCTTATGCTCAATGCGTGGTCTCATCCTTCCACTTGGAAAGATGATGTCTGAATTATTCTAATGGTAGCAGACCCTTCTGGTCTCAGTTTTGCATACTCATAGACTATATTTCTCCAGGCATTTTCTTTCATAATGCCTCTGTCAACAAGTGAAGGCAGCCTGGTTATACAGGTTCTTTGTATCTCACTGTCTTGAGACTCAACAAGTACCAGGTACATTTTAAATAAGTTTGTTTTCAAGAGATACACAAAATGGAAATATCTTGAATATTGATGAGCTCCACTGGTCAGGGAACCTCCTATTCTTTGATAGGCTAAAGAAGCCCAAGTAATCCCATGCAATTCCTTGGTACCCCTTAACAATAGGAAAGTTCCAAACCCCAATGTACTATTCATATGGTATCTTGTACTTCCTGTCCTAGGTCCTTGATCTTCATGAAAACCTATCAATAGCCCCCCTTTTTCCTTTTTCTATTTTGTCCAAAAAAAGCCAAGAAAACTACATATGGAAAAAAGGTGCATTTATTTCTGTGAATTCCTTCTCAAACGTTTATAACCAAAATATAAATACCAGACAAACCCAGATGAGACACACTGAGATTAGTGTCTGGAAAAATATTCTTCTAACACTCAGAGCTTGATGAACAAGAGGAGGACATACTGTGGGTGAGCACCACAAATTTCACAGATGGCTGTCTCCATAATGGGAAGACCTGCCTCCACCACTTCACTCACAATGTGAAGAAATGGAGAAAAGCTCTACAGTCTCTTGGGCTGTGTGGTGATTAACACGTCAAGGCATAGGGCTTCCCATGCTCATGTCTGACCTCCTCCACATTTCTTGCCATCACCTTCTCTTGCTTATTTTTTATGTCAGTTAATATTACTCTCAAGTCTGGGTGGATGCTACAGCTTTTTATGAAACATTATGTGATAGTTGAAATCTCATCCCTCACCAATATAACCTCATAATTAGGAACTTGGGTTTTTATGTGCTACAAATTAAGGTGAGAGGGAGGGGGGAAGGAGAGAACGAGATTGTAGGATAGACTGTCATAAATCAAGTGTTACAAAGACTAGTATCAAGGTCTGCTGTCTCTGGGTAATGAGCCGAACATCTGAATCTAGTCAGCTGGGACCCAAAGCAGACACTTGGGTCTACTCTAACATAAACATTTGAAATCACAGGTACTAAATGTTACTGAGGTGTTTCTTCACAATGTATTTTCAAAGTTGGTGGTAAAAACGAAGGACTCCCACTGATGACAAGAGGAAGAATTTTATCCTTAAGTAGGATTTCAAATCACTAAGAGACCAAATGACACCCTCTAAATTCTCTTCAGGAACTTACAGAGATAAACAGGTGCATGTAGGACAGGGTGCCCTGTTCAGCCAGCACTGATTGAATGCAGAGACATTAACTATAAACAGCCCCATGTTTTGTTTCCAAGGCCTCCACAGTGTGCATCTGGATTTGGAACCAGACAGAAGCAGAAAGTGCTTCTTAACTTTTGCCAGAAGATGAATTAAGAAACACAAGGTAAACCACAGTCACATGAAGAGGAAATTGGAAATATTACCCCATGATTCCTTTTATCTTTTCAGGAACCTCCCCCAATGCAAAACAGCATTCAGCCTCAGACTGAAAGCCCAGGCCTAGCTGAGAAGCCCCATGTCCTCCTCAGTGGAGCCTCCATCAGAGCATGGCTGTCCTGCTGCTGCTCCTCTGCCTGGTGACATTTCCAAGCTGTAAGTGTTTCAGGGCTTTGGGAGAGGGGCCTGGGCATGTCATCTATGGAATGTGTGACTGATGGTGATGCTCTTGTCCCCAGGTGCCCTGTTCCAGGTGCAGCTGAAGGAGTCTGGACCAGACCTGGTGCAGCCCTCACAGACCCTGTCTCTCACCTGCACTGTCTCTGGCTTCTCATTAACCAGCTATAGTGTACACTGGGTCTGCCAGCTTCCAGGAAAGGGTCTGGAGTGGATAGGTGCTATGTGGAGTAGTAGAGGAACAAAATACAATTCAGCTCTCCAATCCCGGCTCAGCATCAGCAGAGACACCTCCAAGAGCCAGGTCTTCTTGAAACTGAACAGTCTGCAGACTAAGGACACAGCCATGTACTACTGTGCCAGAGACACAGTGAGGGAATTCCACTCTGAGCCTGCACAAAAAAACCTTTCTAGAAGGATGCTCAAACAAGAAGAGGGCGCTGTAGACAAGCAATGGCTTTCTAGGTCATTATAGTTAGGGAATTTAAGACTATGCTGCATGCAAATATATTTCAATGCTAGGAACTATAGTTTCTTCTCCCGGCCAATGCAATCCTCTAGAGCCCCTCTCCACTGTCATTTTCTAACACCTTGATTTTTGTTGACACAGTAGAACAATTTTTTTACCCACAAATAATATTAGCTATTCAGGTGCTTCTTGTTTTCAGGCTGAATGGTAGATAGTTTAATATGTTCCATATAATGCATATATATTTAACCTTTTATATCCATCCATATACATGGAACATACACTATATATATTATATATTCTGTATGTGTATAATTATACAATGTATGATAATTATATATTCATATATGTGGAACATATAAAATTATATATATATGGTTAAAATTATATCATATTGATATATATAATTCTATATTTCCATGTATGATGTGCTATATATGAATATATATGTATATGTATATAACTGAGAATGCTTATATTTCATTAAGAGACTGAAATTACAGCACTTCTTGAGTGCACATTTTGTAAGAAGTTTGACAATTTGAGTTTTCTGTAATTCAACCTCAGTACTTCAGCTCTTGTGATAGACAAACGGAGGCTTCTTTGAGATATTGTGATTTTCCAAGGTCACTGGGAAACTGCAATCTCCATTGTTCCTTCTTCTGAACCAAGAGGATCCAATGAAAGATACAGTTACTTGTCATTTTGACATATTTAATTTTGTGCATTTTCTCTTGGTAAAAATACCTTACATCTCAAAGGCCAGAATTATGAATTTTCATCAGGTGTGTTGTGTACCTAAAATCATGAAATTCTCAGACACCTGTGTATACTTCCCAGCTGGTGTCTGGTATAGCCCTGCCCCATCTCTCCTCAGCCCTTCCCTCAGACAGCTGATTCTACGATGTTCAGTTCTTGTTGGTGTTTCAAGCTTACAAAGCATCCATAGTTGCTCTTCCTGAAATCTGGTGCTGCTGACAGGAAGAATCTGGTGTCTCTGATGTGAATTGGAAAAGTGTCATTCAGAGAGTCATGGTTGTCTGTTGGATCCATGCTAATGCACCTGAGCAGCTTTAAAAAGGAAAAGAGAATCTGTTCATCTGAGGCTGGGCTTCCCTGGAAACTCTTCTGGTGACACCAGAACTGTGTGATAAAGATTCGAAGTCAAATTGAGTAGATTGTAATCCATGAGATCAGGACAGTGAATCTTAAAATTCCACACCATTTGGAAAGCAATGGATGCACTGCCATACTTATGTGGGTCAAGTTGAGCATCAGCCTACATGGCTGGGAGTAATACTGGGTGAGCAGTGCAAAATTTTTAAACAGATTGGTTAGACCAAAAATATGTCAGAGCCAATGACAAGAATTTTTAAGTCTCAAACATTTCCCGTTGACCAAGGAAATAGAGAACATGTTCTTGATATTCTAACACAGTGTCCCAAAAAGTATCATCTTAATATCCATAGAGTTGTAAGTTTTTAAACAAGTAAGCACAGACCAGTATTTTCCTCTGGAGTAGAGCAGAGGTAGCAATGCTGTGTGGCTAGTCCTTGAACTCCTCCTCTTGATTATGTCTTCTGATTAGTCCTAGAGAATTAGAGAGAAAACATAGGCATGTGATGAGACACAGAATCCTGGAACACTCAACCTCAATCAAAAGCACCAGCATGAATGTCCTTATAGTGTGTCCTCTAATAGCAAATGATAAGCAGGCATGACTTCTGTGATGCTCTTTCCCCAATTCTGTCTGACCATGAGGAAATATCACCTTGGTGTCAAATGTCAACTAAACAAAGTTAATAACTGTTTTATAAATCATGTGTGATGTTTCTGTAAATAGAAGGTCCCCAACAATTCTGTCGCTCAGGAAGATGGTCACATCTAAGTGTGTGACCTGATTCAGTCTGAGCAGAAATGAGAAAAAAATTCAGCAGTGGCTGGTAGCCTCAAATCTGTTATATTATGTTCCCATATTAGATAACACTATTACTATTTATACTACTTAGTTGCTTGGGTGAATATTACATGTTTTAAATTGTTTACTTATAGGATAAAAGCTTTAAAATATTGATAACTCTAAAGTAATCTAAGTTATGCAAACTACTCCAGGAATTTAAAAAATCATAGACTACATTATAATTATGAATCTACCAGTGGGGTAAATAGTAGTGTAATAAACTACCTTTAACATTTTAGAAAGTTTAAATATAATTAAATGTTGGTATAATTTAATAATATAAAATAAAAACATTATTGAGTTGATATTTATCAAGAAACCTCACTAGAGTTCAAAGTATCTAACAAGCACAAGGGAGATGCTATTAATTGGTTTAATTTTCTTCTGCTTGTATTTATAGAAATACACTGTGATAAATACACAGTGAGGGAATTCAAAAGTGAGCCTGCACAAAATCCTCTCTACAGGGTGCTTAAGACAAGTAGAGGGGCGCTGATTCCCAGCAGGGAAGACTCCCTAGGCCCAGTAGGAGTCATCATAACTGGGAAGTTCACAACTATGCTCCAGGAGCATGTATTTCAATGCTGGGACCTGTGCTTTTCCCCTTCAAGCCAAGGAAATCCTCTAATCTCCTTTCAAGTGTCATATTGTATTAAATTTCGCCTTTGTTCACACAGTAGAAAAAATTTTTCCCTCAAATCTTCTATGCTATAGGTTTACATCTTTATACCAGAAAAAGATCACACATTTTTCTTACATACACACACACACACACACACACATATATATATATATATATATATAATTTATGTATATTTGCATATAGATATAGACTTGATATTCTTGTGGAGAAATTTATAGATAGATACATAGATAGTAAGATAGAGCTATAGCTATATTACTTAAATACACTTATATTACAAAATAAGTCTGATATTATGACATTTGTTGAATGTAATTTTCATTAGACAGTTTGGGAAACTTGAGTAATCCATTATTTGTACCCTTTGTTTTTGTACTTGTGGTAGATAAACTACAGCTTCCTTAAAATATTGTATCTTTGCAAAGGTAGCTCAGAACCTGAGATATTCATTGTTTCTTATTCTACATGACAAGGAACCTCTACAAAGAGTAGAGTTGTTATCACATGCGACAGGCTCCATCTTTATGCATTTACATCTTGGTGAAAATTACTTTATATCTCAAAGGCCCAGAGGATTCAAAGTTATTAATCTTCTGCAGTTGCATTGTGCAACATCAGACCACAAATTCTCAGCCACTAGTATGAACATCCAGGCTGATGTAGACACCTGACCTAGTTGCATTTCTCATCAGCCCTTCCCATAAACAGCTGAGTTCTATGATTTTCACATTTTGTGCTTTTCTTGGTGCTTTTGTTGCCTATAAATCCTCCCAAAATTACCCCTCTCATACTCTCTGTTGCTGATGTCTGGAAGAGCCTAGTGTCTCTTGTGTGATGTAGAAAAGTGTCCTTCAGAGAAGCACTGTCGGCTGTGGGCTCCATGCTAATGGATCATGACTTCAGGCAGCTTTAAAAGGGAAAATAGAATCTGCTCACCTGATGATGAGTCTTCTTTGGAAACTCTTGCAGTGACAGCAATAGTGTGTGATGAAGCTTCAAATATAAAATTGATCAGATTATTAGAACTCTGAAATGAGGACATACAACAGTGGATTGAACAACTGCACACAATGCTGAAAAATTCTGCTTTGGGATTACCATGATAATGAATTGGGGGTGAAGAACAGCCTAAACTGCTCCCAGTAAAAGTGGATAAGCAGCATGAATACTTTAAGCAAGGTTGTTGGATGAATTGAAACCCATATCAAGAGGTTTTAATTAACAAGGATGTCAATTTTAACAAAGAACATGCACAGCTTGCTATTGCGATGCTAACACCATGTACAACAGAAACAATCACACTCTATATTGACATAAGAAAATGGTTGACAAAATAAGTAAAGACAAATATTTATATCTAAAGTAGAACAGAAGTACTAATAAAATAATAGCATAGTTTTAGAAAATAAAAATGAAATAGGAAATAAAAAGATGATACCTTAAAACTTTCTGGTGTTAAGCATATTCTGTTGATATTTCTAGAGTTACCAAGAAAATGGATACACAGATGACATGAGTGCAGAACCCCAGCACACACTACCTTATCCCAAACTGCCAGAGGTGGTGCTTCAATAGCATGTGCCTTTTATAGTGTGTGACAAGAATGACATGTGACATGTATTCCTATGATTCACCTACCCCAATTCTGTCAGATAAACACATCAGTTTAGCATGATGTCTCAACTATATAAATATAAATTGCAGTTTTACAAATCATGCATAGGTTTTCCTGTTTATGGACTTCATGTGCATAGGACATGAGACCTCCAGTTCAGTGGATCAGGTCTGTGGTTCCAGATAACGTGTCTGAGCTCATTCAGTCACCAAAATGCAAAAACGACATTCCACAGTGCCTGGCAGCTTCAGAACTGTTATGATCTTCTCCCATTCTAAATCAGATTATTACTACTGTTACTATTCAGTTGCTTGTGATGTATACACTTTATTTATTATCTAATTATCAGGCAATATATAAATATTCAACATGACTAAAGTATTTTACTTGATGAAAAGGGACCAAGGAAATTAATAAACCATAGATTCACATTATAATTATGAACCCAACTGTGTTATGAAGAACAAATTAATAAACTATTCTTTTATACTTCAGAATGTATAAATATGATACTTAGAAAATATTATAACCTAATAGTGCAATATAAAACAGATTATTGAGTTGACTTTTATAAGGAAACCTCAGAAGAGCACTGCGTAACTGAGGACAGCCAGAGAGGTTTGAAGAGGTGTTTTCTTTTATCCTGTCTGCAGTTTTAGAAATATTCTATTTTTTGTACTTAAATGATATATCAAAGTGCCATCAGTTTTAATAAATGTGCCATCCTTAAACAGCCTCTATAGAAAGCAAGGAAATACATATTGAAATCCTGCAATCACAACCTGACTTAGATCATGACTATGGTTCCTTCCCCCTGCCCGTATGTCAATTAGGTACTGTGTTCTGATCAATCAATACTTCCTGCCTGTAACACTAACAACCTTTATGTGCCTTACCCCTAAAACATTAAAATGAGCTGCCTCCCACAATTATTTTCCATCATACTCAAGGCTGTCCAAATGCCGTCCATTGCTTCTGCTCCCTTTATCATCATGGCCCGGTGGCCAACAACCCCTAGGGGAGGAAAGGACAACAAATCATTTTAGGGTTTCCTTTCAACGGTTTTCGACTTTCATGCTGCAGTCTGTCACAAGGCAGTTATTTCCCCTTTGATTAGATTCATCTGAAAATTCTTTATTATTCAAACTATTGTCCAATGTGTCTGGCTTTATGTTAAGATATTAAGGCAATTTGGACTTTGGTTTTGTGCAGGATGATAAATAATGGTCTATTTGCATTTTTCTGCAAGTAGACATCCAGTTAGACCAGCGCCATTTATTGAAGATGTTCTCTTTTCTCCACTGTATGATTTTGGCTCTTTGTCAAAAATCAAGTGTACATAGATGTGTGGGTTTATTTCTTGGTCTTCAATTCAATTCCATTCATGCACCTGGCTGTTTCTATGCCAGTAGGATGGTGTTTATATTACTGCTGCTCTATAGTGCAGCTTGAAATCAGGGATGGTGATGCCTCCAGAAGGTCTTTTGTTGTACAGATTTGCCTTAGCTATTCAGGTTTTTTATTTTTCAATAAGAAGGTGAGAATTGTTCTTTCAAAAATCTTTAATGAATTGTGTTGGAATTTTGATGGGAATTGCATTGTATCTGTAGAGTACTTTTGGTAAGTTGGCCACCTATTAGAAGAAAAGATGGGAAAGAGCCTTGAGCTCATTGGCACAGGACACGACTTCCTGAACAGAACACCAATAGTTCAGGCTCTAAGATCAATAATTACTAATGGGACCCCAAGAAGATAAAAAGCTTCTGTAAAGCAAAGAAGACTGCCAAAAAATATGCAGACATTGTACAGACTGAGACAAGGTCTTCACAAACCCTACATCTGACCAAGACTATTATCCCGAATGTATAAAGAACTAAAAAAATTAACATGATCAAACTATATATTCCAATTAAAAATGGAATACGGAACTAAACAGAGAATTTTCAACAGAGGCATATAGACTGGCCAAGAAACACTTAAAGAAATGTTCAACATCCCCAGTCATCAGGGAAACACAAATCAAAATGACTCTGAGATTCTATCTTATACCTGTCAGAAGAGCTAAGATCAAAAACTGAACTGAGAGCACATGCTGGTAAGGATGTGGGAACAGCAGAACACTCCTCCATTGCTGGAGGGAGTGCAAATATGTACAGCCACTCTGGAAATCATTCTGGTACTTTCTCAGAAAATTGGGACTAATTCTACTTCAAGACCCAGCCATACCACCCCTGAGCATATACACAAAAGATGCCCCACCATACAACAAAGGTATTTATTTGCTCAACTATGTTCACAACAGCTTTTTGTTAATGGCCAGAATCTGTAAACAACCTACGTGTACCTCAACGGTAGAGTAGATAAAGAAAAGATAGTACATTTACACAATGCAATACTACTAAGCTATTAAAAACAATGAAATATTGAAAATTTCTGGCAAATGAATGGAACTAGAAATTATTATCCTGAGTGAGGTAACACAGACCCAGAAAGACATGCATAATATATTCTCACTCATAAGCAGGTATTAGCCACATAATACAGGATAACCACACTACAATACAGAGACTGATGCACCAAACAAGGCCATATATGATGTGGACCTAGGCCCTCTGCTCAGACGCAGTACATAGACAGCATGGTCTCCTTAGGGTTCCCACAATATGGGGAGTAGAGACTGTTTCTGACATGGACTCTGATCTCTCATATTGATCACTTCTCCCTGGCAAGTTTGTCTTTTCAAGCCACAGCAGAAAAAGATACAGGTGGTACAGAGGAGACATGATAGGCTGAAGTCAGATTATAGAGGAGGAGGGTTCCCTTCCTGAGGACTAGGGAAGAGAGGGGGAGATTATGAGGGTGGGAGGGTGGGATCTGGAAGTGATGAAGTCGGGGCTACCGATGCAATGTAAAGTAAACAAATTAAAAATAATTTTTATATAAGGATTGTCTAATTTTTGTTCTATTGCTTGTAACATCACAGATTTTTCATTCATTTCTTATCAATATCACCTTTGTTCTGATCTCACTTATAAAGGATATATAAATTTCCAATCGTTTCCAAAAATATAGCAATTTCTAAGCTGACGCAGCAGCATCTTTACATAGGATGGTGCACATTCTCTTGTACCCTGTCCCTTGTGGGCACCAACCGGAAGCCACACCTACCTGCCCCAGCTCTGGGTTGCACTTTGTATGCTGCCTTTCTCCTGAGCACAAGACTGGTTCCAGGGGCTCCAACACAACTCTGTGAAGTTGCACACTTGGGGGCCATGCTCGGAGGCTCTGGTTCATCATGCTTCCTGCCCAGAAACACAGGCTGTCCTCAACTCCTCAGCTTGTCCCAGCCCCAGGCAGCATGTGGATGCTAGAAAGTCCTGACTTCCCTGCTTTCTTTCACCTTCCATCCCTTGTTTACTGGTATGAATTTCATGTCCAGAATTTTGGTGTAATGCCTGAGTCCTAAGAAACGTGTGGGAATATACTTTAATGGTGTGGGAAGATTATGGCTAGAACATAAAATTATATTAAGGTTAAAATATTAATTCTAGTCATTTCAACAGTGATTCTAGGCTTAATATTTGCCGCTACACACTCAAGTGTGTACTAATGAATTATTTGATTGTGTCACTGGTACAGCTGGAGATGCAAGATGTAGTTAATAGATTCAATGCTCACAGAAACAGTCATTTAGGAATGGATTTGCTATATGAAGTATAATCGTGCACCGTGATAAGGGACTAAAGTCAGGCCCTTCTCTGGAACAGGAAGAATCTGACTGTGAAAGCAACACCAGGAGTCTAAAGGGCTTTGTCATAGTTCTTTCCTGTAGGTTAGCTTGGACTGTGAGAGCCCTGGCTGGTCAAATTGAAGATTAACCTGAATGAACTGAGCCTAACTGGATCCTGAAGCAGCATGGGCCAAAGAATAGCATTTAGTCTTCAAAGGAAAACTGAGGTTCTGGACTTGAAATGACAACAGAGCAAATCAGTGACCACAGTGGTGTGACTCCTGCCGTGTGATGACAGTGGCTAATTATCTGTGGTGTTCCCTGAAGATAGTTTTTCATTTATTTATATAATCCCATTACAACCTGACTCCAGAACACTCCTTCCTCTCCTCCAACTCCCACCCTCATTATTCAACTTACCTTTCTGTAAAAAAGAACAGTCTCTTGCCTGCTAAAGTTCACCATGAAGGTGGAAAATTTTTAAAAATTAGAGACTTGGGAACACTTGTCCTGACATAGATGACCTCTTAAAGACTCCACCCAGCAGGGATTGGGACAGATTCTAGGACTCCCAGGCAGACCTTGGGCAAAGAGCTGTGAGGTGTATGGAAGAGTTGGGGATGGAAGGACAGGGAAGCAGGGAGTGTGTGTCAGGAGCTCCACAAGGAGAATATCAAGGCTGGTAGACCTGGACCCAGGGGGACTGCACAAACTGATGCACCAGTGAAGGACACTGCCAGCAGAGAACCTAGACCCCCTGCTCAGATGTTGCCAATGGACAGCTCATTCTCCACATAGAAAAGGAGAGCAGGAGATCAGGGGTGCCTCTGACATGACCCCTGCTGCCTGCTATTTGAACAATTGCCCCTTGGGGAAGACACTCTATGGGAACACAGAGGAAGAGGATGGAGGATATGCACATGAGACCCAATAGGGTGTGGTCAAAAGGTAGAGAAAGAGGACCTCACCTGTCAGAGGTCTAGGTGGGAGGAATAGGGTGGCAGAGGGAATTCCACCTCTTCCTCAGAATCTTCTGCATTTTGGGTGAACTTGCATGAAGCTGGAATTCTTTATATCAAACGACATAATGAAGACTGGGAAAAACAAACCGGCCTATTTATAATCACATGCAGGAAGTAGATTGTGTGTTAGAGATTTGGGCTTCTTTTTGTAGGTTTTGAAACACAAATTGGAATGCTAGGAAGGGAAGATATCTTAAGTGAGTGGCAGGGGTGAGCAAGAAGAGGGGAATAATCATGATGTGAAAGCAAAGGTGAGGTGTGGTGAGAGAAAGGCGATGAGTGGGAGAAAAGCAAGACAACTGGAGAAATAAGACCCAGATCAGAGTAAAAATTGATTAAAAGTAAAAGATACACTATTATATAAATTTGGGGAAATGACATCAAGCCTAACACAAAGACAGTGATGTGTTGTCTGGTGTAAAGATGGAAGATGAGAATGGTGGATAGAATTTGAAGAAATCATGGGGAGACTTCAGGTGAGAAACTAGTCAGTGTGCTGCAAATAAGAATGTCTGCATTGCAGACGCTGAGTGGGAGACCAGCAGTGACAAGGGACGACATATTTGCAAGCCTCCTGTGCCATGAAGAGAGTGATCGCTCAGAAATTAGTAAAATTCAGAAAAGTCCCAACTGTCCTCATCACAGAAAAGGAATTCTGAGAACCTTTCCGTAAGGTCATGACTCTATCCAAGAGCCACATTGGGGAGAAACCATGTCCAGTTTAGGCAATATGACAGACTGGGCTTTTATATAGAAACAAAACTGTGTGAGGAAATATTTAGTTTCAAATTTATACTGGGAGACATAGCAGGGTATGTGCACAACATGTTGTGCACATGTGCACAAAAGAGAACTATATAAAGTATGATGGATCCTTAACAATGGAAAGCTGCATGCAGAGCAACCATTCTGTGTTAATTTCTGTAACTGTCGTCAGTTTTTGAAGTCTTATATCAGCTCTGAGCACTGCTTCCTGCCCAGGTCCAACAACATAGCCTGCTACAGCAGGAAGACATGCAAATAAGGCTTCTCTGTGCCCATGAAAAACAGTCCTGCCCTGACCCTGAAGCTCTGGCAGAGGAGCTCAGCCCTGGATTCCCAGATCCTCCCATTCAGTGATCAGCACTGAACACAGACCACTCACCATGGACTTGGGGATCAGCTTGGTTTTCTTTATCTTTATTTTAAAAGGTAATTTTTGAAGAAGAGAGGCTGTGTGTTGTGTGGACATCAGAAAGAGAAACATTATGACTGTTTTCTGACCAGTATTCTTCATATTTTCAGGAGTCCATTGTGAGGCGCAGCTGGTGGAATCTGGGGGAGGCTTGGTGCAGCCTGGAAAGTCCATGAAACTCTCCTGTGCAGCCTCTGGATTCACATTCAGTAGCTATGGGATGAACTGGGTCCGCCAGGCACCAGGCAAGGGGCTGGAGTGGGTCGCATACATTAGTTCTGGTAGTAGTACCATCTACTACATCGATGCCGTGAAGGGCCGATTCACCATCTCCAGAGACAATGGCAAGAACACCCTGTACCTGGACATGAACAGTCTGAAGTCTGAGGACACAGCCACATATTACTGTGCCAGAGACACAGTGACTGAATGACACTGAGAACTCAGACACAAACCTACCTGCAGGGAGCTGATGGTCAGCAGGGGGCGCTGAGAGCACACAGAGCTCTGAGTGATAAGAGAGTTATAGCCTGTTCAGAGTCCTGAAGGACATGGAGGGCTATATTCTTCTGTGTGTGGACTGCCTGTTCTCTACAAGTATAGTATATGGCAATCCTTGAATTGTCCAAATGTTTACTCAACTTTCAGTTTTCCATTGTCATATGTGTTTTATAGTGTTTTTCTCTGTCTCTATATGTCTGTTCTCTCTCTCTCTCTCTCTCTCTCTCTCTCTCTCTCTCTCTCTCTCTCTCTCTCTCTCTCTCTCTCTCTCTCTCTCTCTCTCTCTCTCTCTCCCCACAGCTCCTGTGTGTGAGAGTCACTGCATCTGTGTATGGGTGTCTGTGTGTGTCTGTTAACATATCTTCTTCAATCTACATGATAATTTTTTTTAAAGTTCCATTATTTGGTCTGGATCTCAGCATCTGGTTAGACTGGCTGGCTGGTGAGTCCCAAGGATCACGCTGTGTAAAGGTCCCAGAGGTGGGATTACTTCTTGGCTACCACACCGACTTCTTTTTGTACTTATGGATTACCAAACTCAAGTCTTTGTTCTTATGTAGTAAGAACTTTAAAGCACACGGCAGTTTCCATAGCCCATAGAATATTTTTAAACGTAATACAAATACTGACTTTAAAAACCTTCAGAGCATCGCATAGCGCAGACATGATTCTGTATTGGGACCAGGATCAGATCATGAGGAAGCAAAGGAAACTTGAGAGTGTGGAAGCCAAGACTTAGGACAGACTCAGTAAGTTTCTCTGGCTAGAGACATTTGGGGTTCAAGTTAGAGCCCACAGAGAAATCAGGCAGGGCCTGTGACCATGAAACCAGATGATTTCAGTTTCTCCATCATCCTCACACAAACAATATACAACAGAGCCATCACTGACCAGATGTGGGACTGGTAATAAACTGTGTGTGAGGCTCAGCTCTGAGAAGTGAGGCAAATGTGGGTACTGATAACCACTGAGCTTGAGTTAGATGTTAACAGCTCCTGACCATCCAATGTGTCTCATTTCTTTTCTTCCTCCCTAATTATTTGTTATTGTTTTGTTTACATAGTTCCCTCAGGATTTAATGAACATAATGAAATTCCTTTTCACATATTAATATATTTTCTTTCCTCCTAAATTTTAATGTTCGTATTTACAAATCTGCTCCAGTTCATGATGTGAAGGACCTGTGGCTCATTCTGAGTTGAGTTCATCACCTGAGGCTCAGAAGTAGTCAGGTGTGGCACCTAGAACCAGAATAGAACATTGTTTTAAAAGGCACTCTGGGATCATGTGGATGATTCACTATATTTGTAGGAGGCCTTGGAACCCAGGGGATGATGACTTTTCAATCAAGCATAAAGTATGTGAACATGATCTACGTATGTCAGTTTGTCATGGAATTGTGGGCTCCCTGGTGATGGTACAGCTGTGGCTGCAACACGTTGTTGTCTTGTGAGTTGTGGAGAAATGGAAAAAGAGGACTCTGTGTTCACAGGTTCACTATTTCGGCAGAGATCTGAAAGTACACGGAGGAGCCGTGGCTCCTTCTACAAAATGATTTAACCTTCTCTGCCCTGTTAAGCCTGTCAGGTCCAACAACCTGTGTAGTGACAATGTTCAGGAGAGGGAGTTTCCCAACCACAGCTGCACTGCTGAATCCTGGTAACTGGAAACTGAAGGTTTTTGTGATTTCTTCCCATAGAGGTTAGTTACTAGGTTCTATAGTATTTGCAAATGGATGTCTTCTGACAGACAAAGATCAAAGTTCTTGTAATTTCTGTACATTTGTAAATTACATGTGCATCCTTGGATAATAATGCAGAGAGTATATGAGAGCACTTGATGAAAGATTGAATGACTAAACCAAAGGAAGAAAGAGGTGGAGCCTGCAAAGGAGTCTCACGTGATTCCTAAGCACCCCGGGCACAGATAGCCTCAGTGAATCAGGCTCCATGTGCTCCCACACCTCAGGGGATGTGCTACCTCTGAAGCCCACTTTTTTCTGCCCACCATGCACCCAGCCAACACTTAAAGAGCACTAACATATTTATAGTCACTGAGTGGTAATGAGTTATTCCCAAACAGTTCTATTCACTGGGTGGAGATGAAAATGACTAAAATTAAAGAATGCAAGGTATGGAATGTAGAAGTGCAGAATGACACAGGAAAGCAGCAAGAAGTGGGGAAATCAAAGCCTGGAGGGAAGTGTTTCAGAGAACCCAGATTTAATTCAAGGTACCACATGGTAGCATATGTAATACAGTTTCAGAGGATCTAGTGCTTCTGATTTCTGATGGCACAAGACACACACATAGTATACAAAAGATATGCATGCAGGCAAACAACACAAACATGTAAAAATCATTTAAAATAACGTAAGTTACTCTAAAAAATACTTAGGAAATTGTCCGGATGATTGTGGGATAGGAATTTTTGTTGTCATATGACCAAAATTGTTCCCATTTCCCCCCAGATGTCTCAGATCCACTGAAGACCTGGCAGAGGCTGCACAGGCGACTACGAGTGCTCATCGTTTCCTGCTTCATTATTACAGGTGGGTTACACCATCTGCTTCAAGTCCTTGCTGTGCTGACTTCCATGCTATGACGGGCTATGCCCTCAAGTGTAAGACAAAAGAGATCTGCTCTCCATTAAGTTGCACTGTTGGGATATGTCACCACAAGGAAAAGAAGAAACAAACTGTCATCTGAGACCTCTGCTGCTGACCTCTGTGATAGGGAACCAGAGAAATGTGTTACTGTGAGCTACATAGAGAATAGTTACTGTGATCCAAGAAACAAAGCACCCATCTGCTGAAGCAGCTCATGGGGATATGCCATCAAACACACACAGAGGGAGAGAGAGAGAGAGAGAGAGAGAGAGAGAGAGAGAGAGAGAGAGAGAGAGAGAGAGACCTTTGATTTCTCACCTGCATCGCCGGAGTTGGTACAACCTTGCTTATAACAAATTCCCAACATTGTACCTTTCTCATGCTCAGGAACAGCTTTGTGTTTGGAATTGATTCTCCAATGACAGAACTAAAGGAGTGTTTAATAATATCACTAATTAAAAAAAAAAAAAACAGGTACTATTTTTAACTGTTACAAATGTGGGTTAGAGGGCAGGACCATGGACAGGGAAGAATCCAGACATGGTTATCCACTCAGCACATGCCAAAGAAGCAAATACATCATACACAGATAGGAATGCAGATGGAAAACAAACACCGTGAAGTCTCCCCTGATAGTCTGACACACACCTGCTCTTATAACCACTGAAATTGTCTTCTTAGGCTGTGCCTGTCTCCTATCTTTTGGATTACCTCAGTTTGAATGCAGTTCTGCAAAATGCATAATAGGATCAAATATTTCCCCAGAGAACCCCAAACACCTGAGCAAGAACAAACTGATTTGATTAAGAATAAACAGCACAGGCATTCCCATTAAGCTATTGTCACAACAATGAGATCCCTGAGAATGAGAACATAGGTGAACACAGGTTTGTAGGGTGAGACTGTGTTTGAGGCACAGAAATGCAATGATAATCTTAGCAGTTATGGGAAGCACTGAATGTCATACACTTTAATCTTGTATGTATGTGATTGATTTGGCAGTGGCCACGGAAGGGAGAGGGGGCTTGGAGAAAGTTGTGTGTG
Organism: Acomys russatus; assembly: GCF_903995435.1. Taxonomy (NCBI): domain Eukaryota; kingdom Metazoa; phylum Chordata; class Mammalia; order Rodentia; family Muridae; genus Acomys; species Acomys russatus. Next base: position 36,212 of record NW_026131716.1, read on the forward strand.
GGTTTATAAATAAGACTTCAGCCTTGAGCAGCTTCCAGAATGTTTCTCTTGCAGGTTTGTCATCTAACACCCTTTGTAGATAGAGATTGAAGTCTATATCCCTTTAGGTTTTTCTTGTTATTAGGTTTTAAATAATACTTTTTGTATTTAGTTGAGAAGGTCATTAAATATTGTCTGAATTTTCTACTGTATAAAGAGAAACCATGACCACAGAAATTCTTATTTTTTTATTTTTTTATTAATTTATTCTTGTTACATCTCAATAGTTATCCCATCCTTTGTATCCTCCCATTCTACCCTCGCTGCCATTTTCCCATTACTCCCCTCCCCTATGACTGTTCCTGAGGGGGATTAGCTCCCCCTGTATATGCTCATAGGGTATCAAGTCTCTTCTTGGTTATTTGCTGTCCTTCCTCTGAGTGCCACCAGGTCTCCCCCTCCAGGGGACATGGTCAAATGTGAGGCACCAGAGTACGTGAGAAAGTCATATCCCACTCTCCACTCAACTGTGGAGAATGTTCTGACCATGGGCTAGATCTGGGTAGGGGTTTAAAGTGTCCACCGGTACTGTCCATGGCTGGTGCCTTAGTTTGAGCGAGACCACTGGGCCCAAATCTGCCTATCGTAATGTTCTACTTGTAGGTTTCTAGGACCCTCTGGATCCTTCTACTTTGCTATTTTCCCATGCTTCTCTCATCTAGAGCCCCAATAGGATGTCCTCCCCTCTGTCCCAGTTTCCTGGTAAGTGAAGGCTTTCATGGGACTTGCCCCTTGGGCTAGTATGCAGATATAAGTGAGTATATACCATTTGATTCTTTCTGATTCTGGGTTAACTCACTCATTATGATCATTTCTAGCTCAATCCATTTATCCACAAATTTCGGGAATTCCTTGTTTTTAATAGCTGAGTAGTATTCCATAGTGTATATGTGCCACAGTTTCTTTATCCACTCTTCTACTGAGGGACACTTAGGCTGTTTCCATGTTTTGGCTATCATGAATAATGCTGCTATGAACATGGTTGAGCAAATTTCCTTCTTCTGTGCTGGAGCATCTTCTGGGTATATTCCAAGGAGTGGAATAGCTGGGTCTTGAGGAAGCCCTATTCCCAGGTTTCTGAGATAGCACCAGATAGATTTCCAAAGTGGCTGTACTAGTTTGAATTCCCACCAGCAATGAAGGAGTGTTCCTCTCTCCCCACATCCTCGGCAGCATGTGGTGTCCCTTGAATTTTTGATCTTAGCCATTCTGATTGGTGTAAGATGGAATCTCAGAGTTGTTTTGATTTGCATTTCCCTGATGACTAAGGAGGTTGAGCATTTCTTAAAGTGTTTCTCAGCCATTTGATATTCCTCTGTTGAGAATTCTCTGTTTAGTTCCAAGCCCCATTTCTCAATTGGGTTATTCGGTTTGGTGGTGTTTAATTTCTTGAGTTCTTTATATATTTTGGATATTAGACCTTTGTCAGATGTAGGGTTGGTGAAGATTTTTTCCCAGTCTGTAGGCTGTCGCTTTGTTCTCTTGACAGTGTCTCCTGCCTTACAGAAGCTTTTCAGACTCATGAGGTCCCATTTATTAATGGTTGACATTAAGGCCTGGGCCGTTGGTGTTCTTTTCAGGAAGTTGTCTTCTGTTCCAATATGGACATTGAACATTTCTTTAAGCGCTTCTAAGCCTTTGATATTCCTTTGTTAAGAATTATTTGATTGAGTGGCAACCACATCTCCTGCCTGTTGCCATTGCTGCCTACAAACTGGTGCTGATCCGACATGGCGAGAGACCCTGGAACCTAGAGAACCACTTCAGCAGCTGGTACAAAGCCAACCTGAGCTCAGCATGCCATGAGGAGGCAGAGCCTGTAGGGCAGGTATTGTGAGATGCTGGCTATTAATATGACATCTGCTTCACTTCCATGCAGAGGAGAGCAATCACGACCCTCTGGACAATGCTGGATGTGATTTACCAGATGTGGCTGCTAGTAGTCAGGACCTGGTGCCTCAATGAGTGACACTAGGGGAATCTAACTGGTCTGAATAAAGCAGAAACTGCTGCTAATCATGGTGAGGCACAGCTGGAGATCTGGAGGTCATCTTAACCCTGTCCCATCACCTTCTATGGTGCCAGATCATCCCTTCTACAGAAACATCAGTAAGGATCGCAGGTATGCACATCATACTGAGGACCAGCAACCTTCTTCTGAGACCCTGAAGGAGACTATTGCCAGAACACTGCCATTCTGGGATGAAGAAATTGTCCCCCATATCAAGTTGTGGAAATTGGTCTTGATTGCTGCCCATGGCAACAGCCTTTGGGGAATCATCAGGCATCTGGAGGGTCCCTCAGAAGAGGCCATGATGTAGGTGAAGCATCTGACCAGCGTCCCAATCATCTATGAATTGAACAAGAACTTGAAGCCCATCAGGCCCATGCAATTCCTCGGAGACGAGGAGACTATGCAGAAAGACACGGAAGCTGTGGCTGCTCAGAGTGAAGTCAAGAAGTGAAGGCAAGGAGGCTGACTACTACCCCAGGAGCATCCTACCTGCCAGTTCCTGCCTTCTGTGCCCTTCCCCAACACCTGCCACACTGGCTACATCTTCAGGATCTTTTTAACTTGTAGCTGGAGATGGAGACTTGTAGTTCCCATTTCCATTTTAATATTTTATCCCCTGCACCAATCCCCACCATAGAATCCAGTCAAAAACCTCTCTGGAGGCAGGTTCTTGGTCCTAATCCAGGGACAGCTCCTCTTACCAGGAGAGCTAAGAGGTAGTGATTCCAGTTTTTGTTAGCCCTTTGTTTACTAAGAGTCTGCTTAGGAAGTGGTCAAGTGGTAATCATGCTGTGATATGACCAACGAGGAGATGCTGCCGCCCAGTGTTGTTCCTGGAGCCTGTCATGCACTCTTCTGCAGTTAGGTAACTGGGGGCTGCAGTCATTCCAGTGGAGGGTGAAAGTAACATTCAGGGTGATTTAAAAGATTGTACTCTACTCTGACTCTAAAGGAGCTGCCGACCTCGGTAGGTTTTACACACTCCTTTAGTTTTGTTACTTGAGGATCAATTCCAAACACAAGGCTGTTCCTGAGCATGAGAAAGGTACAATGTTGGGAATTTGTTATAAGCAAGGTTGTACCAACTCTGGTGATGGAGCCGAGAAATCAATGCTCTCTCTCTCTCTCTCTCTCTCTCTCTCTCTCTCTCTCTCTCTCTCTCTCTCTCTCTCTCTCTCTCTGTGTGTGTGTGTGTGCGTGTGTGTGTTTAATGGCATATCCCCATGAGCTGCTTCAGCAGATGGGTGCTTTGTTTCTGGTATCACAGTAACAATTTTCTATGTAGCTCACAGTAACACATTTCTCTGGTTCCCCACCACAGACGTCAGTAGCAGAGGTCTCAGATGACTGTTTGTTTCTTCTTCTTTTTTTTTTTTTTGTGGCAACGTATCCCAACAAAGCAACTTAATGGAGAGCAGATCTATTTTGTCTTACACCTGAGGGCATAGCCCATCATAGCATGGAAGTCAGCACAGCAAGGACTTCAAGCAGATGGTGTAACCCACCTGTAATAATGAAGCAGGAAACAATGAGCACTCGTAGTCGCCTGTGCAGCCTCTGCCAGGTCTTCAGTGGATCTGAGACATCTGGGAGGAGGTGGGAACATATTTTGGTCATATGACAGCAAAAATTCCTATCCCACATTCTTCTGGACATTTCCCTCAGTATTTTTTAGAGTAACTAAACGATTTTTACATGTTTGTGTTGTTTGCCTGCATGTATATCTTTTGAGTACTATGTGTGTGTGTCTTGTGCCCTCAGAGATCAGAAGACACTAGATCCTCAAGAACTGTATTACAATGCTACCATGTGGTACCTTTTACTAATTCGGGGTTCTCGGAAGCACTTCCCCCCAGCCCTTGATTTCCTCACTTCTTGCTGCTTCCCCATGTCATTCTGCATTTCTACATTCCATTCTTTGCATTCTTTAATTTCAGTCATTTTCATCTCCCCCCAGCGAATAGAACCGTCTTGGAATAATGATGGATTTCCGTATATTAAACCATCCCTGCATGCCTGTAATGAAGCCTACTTGGTCAAGATAAATGATATTTTTTATGTGTTCTTGTATTTCTCTTGCAAGTATTTTATTTATTATTTTTTCATCGATGTTCATAAGAGAAATTGGTCTGAAATTCTCTTTCTTTGTTGAGTCTTTGTGAGGTTTAGGTATCAATGAGACTATGGTCTCATTGATGAATTTGGTAATTTTCCATCCATTTCTAGCTTTTGGAGTAGCTTGAAGAGTATCGGTATTAGCTCGCCCTTGAAGGTCTGGTAGAATTCTGCACTGAAAGCATCTGGCCCTGGGCTTTTTTTGGTTGGAAGACTCTCAATGATTGCTTCTATTTCTGTAGGGGAAATGGGACTATTTAGCTTGTTTATCTGTTCTTCACTGAACTGTTGCAAGTGAAATTGATCAAGAAAAGCGACCATTTCCCTTAGATTTTCAAATTTTGTGGCGTATATGCCTTCAAAGTAGGATCTTATGATTCTTTGAATTTTTTCAGTGTCTGTTGTTATGTCACCCTTTTCATTTCTGATTTTGTTGATTTCATTACTGTCTCTCTGTCTTTTAGTTAGGTTGGCTAATGGTCTGTCTATCTTGTTGATTTTCTCAAAGAACCAGCTTTTGGTTTTGTTGATTCTTTGGACTGTTTTCTTAGTTTCTAATTTGTTAATTTCAGCCCTGAGTTTGATTATTTCCAGACGTCTACTCCTCTTGGGTGTTTCTGCTTCTTTTCTTTCTAGGGCTTCCAGATATGTCGTTAAGATGCTTATGTGCGATTTTTCCAATTTCTTTTTAAAGGCACTTAGTGCTATGAATTTTCCTCTTAGCACTGCTTTCAATATATCCCACAAATTTGGGTATGTTGTTCCTTCATTTTCATTGAATTTCAGAAACTCCTTGATTTCTTTCTTTATTTCTTCCCTGACCCAGGTGTCATTTAGCAGAGAGTTGTTTAGTTACCACATACGTACAGGTATTTTGTTATTTCTGTTGTTGTTGAATTTCAGCCTAAGAGCATGGTGATCTGATAGGATACAAGGTATTATTTCAATCCTCTTGTATCTATTGAGGCTTGCTTTGTGACCTTCGATGTGATCAATTTTGGAGAAGGTTCCATGGGGTGCAGAGAAGAAGGTATATTCTTTCTTGTTTGGGTGAAAGGTTCTATAGATATCTGTTAGATCCATTTGACCCATGGCATTGGTTAATGGTGTTATTTCACGGCTTAGTTTCTGTTTCAATGACTTATCCTTCAGTGAGTGTGGGGTGTTGAAGTCTCCCACTATTATTGTGTGGGGATCGATGTGTGGTTTAAGCATTTTTAGCAAAACTTTTACAAATGTGGTGCCCTTGTATTGGGAGCATAGATGTTCAGAATTGTGATGTCATCTTGGGTGACTTTACCTTTGATGAGTATGAAGTGTCCTTCCTCATCCCTTTTGATTAATTTTGGTTGAAAGTCTATTTTGTTTGATATTAAAATGGCTATGCCTGCTTGCTTCTTGTGACCATTTGCTTGGAATATTTTTTCCAACCTTTTACCCTGAGGTAATGCCTATCATTATGGGTGAGATGTGTTGCTTGAATGCAGAAGAATGTTGGATCTTGTTTATGCACCCATTCAGTTAGTCTATGTCTTTTTATTGGAGAATTGAGATCATTGATGTTGAGAGATATTAATGACCAGTGACTGTTAAGAGTCTTAATTTTGATGTTGTTTCCAGTTGAGCATTTGTGTAGTTGTGTTTTTGCCATGGGATAGTTATCTATTTCCTTAGTAGTTTTGGTTGTAGCTTGACCCTTTGGGATGGAGATTTCCTTCTAGTACCTTCTGTAAAGCTGGATTTGTGGATAGGTACTGTTTGAATTTGTTTTTGTCATGGAATATTTTGTTTTCTCCATCAATGGTTATTGATACTTTTGCTGGGTAAAGTAGTCTGGCCTGGCATCTGTGGTCTCTTAGGGTTTGCAGGGTCTCTGTCCAGGCCCTTCTGGCTTTTATAGTCTCTGCTGAGAAGTCTGGTGTAATTCTGATAGGTTTGCCATTAAATGTTATTTGGCCCTTTTCCCTTGCAGCTTTTGATATTTTTCTTTGTTCTGTATGTTTTGTGTTTTGATTATTATGTGACAGGCAGTTTTTCTTTTCTGGTCAATTCTATTTGGTGTTCTGTAGGCCTCTTGTATGTTTATAGGCATCTCTTTCTTTAGACTGGGGGAATTTTCTTCTATGATTTTGTTGAGAATAGTTTCTGGGCCTTGGAGTCTGATATCTTCTCTTTCTTCAATGCCTATTATCCTCAGATTTCTTCTTTTAATGGAGTCTTTAATTTCTTGGATGTTTTGTGTCAGGAGTTTTCCAGATTTGGCAATTTCTTTAATGGTTGCGTCAAGATCTGTGATTGTATCTTCTAGACCTGATATTCCTTCTTCCATCTCTTGGATTCTGTTAGAAAAGCCCACCTCCGTGTTGCTCACCTTCGTCTCTGAGGTCTCACAATCTCGTTTTTCTTCTGTCTGTGTGTTTATCATTGAATCCATTTTCATCTTCAGATCTTGAACTGATTTTTTTTTATTTCTTTCATGTGATTGTTTGTATATCCCTGAGTTTCTTCCATTACCTCTTTATAGGTCTTCAGATCTTGTACCGTTTTATTTATTTATTTCATCTAGTTGTTTGCATTTTCCTGAAAATTTTCCAGTTCCACTCTATGTGCTTCTTTTATGTCTCTCACCTGTTTGGCTGCGTCTTTCTGCATTTGATTACAAATTTTATTTGTTTCCTCCATTATCATTGTCATTACTAAGGATTTGAGGTCATGTACTTGTCGTTCCATTGTATTTGAGGTCTCTGGGTTGTTTTCTTTGGAATAGCTGGACACTGGAGAGGCCATGTTGTTTTCAGGGTTTTTGCATATGCTTCTACACTGTCATTTAGACATCTTGCCATCTTTGTTTTTGTTGGGTAGCTTCCAGAGTTGGATGGAGGGAGTCTGATGACAGATTCACCTGTTTTCTCACGATTTCCCCAGGCTGGAAGCTCTGATGCATCACTGGTGTGGATGGTAGGAGGTTAGCCCTGTCGTTTTGGACTCTTACAGCCAGTGATCCTCAGCTCCCCTGTGCTGTGGGTCCTGCAATTGTTCTGGGTCTCTGAATGTGCGTTGGGTCCGGCCAAGGTATCCACAGCCTTCTGTGTGCCCTCCCAAGTCCAGCCAGGAACACTGGGCCTGAAACACGGGCTGAGCTCAGCTAGATTCTCAGGGCCTGAACCATCTGCCAAGCACAGCTAGGGATTCTGGGCCCAAAATGCGCACAGGGTCCAGCCAGAATTTTTGGGCTGGGACTGCGCACCAAGCTCAGTTAGGGGCTTTTGGCCCAAAGTGCGTGCTGTGGTCAGTTATTGACTCACGGCCCGAATTGTCCGCCAAGCTCAGCCAGGAATTCTGAATTCAAACTGTACACTGTGTCCCACCATAGTCTTAGATCCGGGACTGTGCCAAAAGCTCAGCTAGAGTCTCTGTGCCCAATCTGTCTGCCAAGCACAGTTAGAGACTCTGGTCCCAAACTGTATGCCAAGCTCCACCCGAGTCTCTGGTGTGAAATTGTACACCGAGCTCAGCCAGGGACTCTGGACTCACACTGCACGCTGAGTTCTGCCCAGGACCTCGGGCCTAAACTGTGTGGATAGTCCAGCCAGACTCTTAGGACCGCTGAGCCTGTGCATACAGCTCAGCTAGAGTCTCTGGGACCAATCTGCCCAGCAAGTCCAGCTAGGGCCTCTGTGCTGAATCTGCATGCTGACCTCAGCCTGCATCAGTGCCCCAGAATTGCCTGCCGAGATGAGCTAGTGTATCGGGCAGAACTGCTTGCTGAGCTGAGCCAGCACCTCCGGTGGAGCTGAGCTCTCCACCCAGCCTGCGTCACAGCAGGAGAACTGCGGCTGCTCCGAGCTACCACCTCCAGTGGAACTCTGCGCTCCGCCCAGCCCGCGCCACAGCAGGAGAACGGCGGCTACGCTGAGCCAGCACCTCCAGTGGAACTGAGTGCTCCACCCAGCCTGTGTCACAGCAGGAGAAATGCGGCTGCACTGAGCTAGCCCCACTGGTGGAACCGAGTGCTCCGCCCAGCCTGTGTCACAGCAGGGGAGCTGTGGGTGCTCTGAGCTGGTGCCTTGGGCAGAATTGCTTGCTGAGCTGAGCCAGCGTCTCCATGGCACTGTGCACTGAGCTGAATCCGAGACTCTGGGGCTGAACTGTCCATCCAGTTCATTCTGGGTCCCAAGGCACCACGCGACCTAAATTCTGCCCAGAGTCCCGTCTCACGCAGCAACTCCCACCGGCCACCACACCAATTGCCTCCACTGGAAGGCTCCGAGCTGCAAACCTCGGCCACCGCTGCTGCTGACGCTGGTGCCGCTGCTGACGCTGGTGCCATTGGTGCTGCTGCTGCTGCTGCTGCTGCTGCTGACTCTGACGCTGCTGCTCCGATCCAAGAAAATCCACACTCCTCCCATGTGCAGGGGCACTCAGGTCCTCCGCACCCTGTTCCCTCTGAACTGTGGAGTACTCCCGCTGCCGTGGTGTGGGTACCTCGGTGTTCCTGGCTCAGAAATCTGTGCAATTCCCTGAATTGTTCACTGGAGCCTCCAAACATGGTCCACACTGCTCACCACAATCTTGGATCCTCAAAATTCTTATTTTTTTAAAGGCATTAATTGGTGCTTGATTATATTTCCAGAGATTTAATCGGTTGTGATCATGGCAGGAAGCCTGGCAGCATGTAGACAGAGGTAGTACTTCAGAGGAGTTAGTACTTCCACATCGAGATCCTCAGGCAAGAGGAAAGTGAGATAGAGCCATTGTGCCTGGCTTAGGCTTTGACACTTCAAATGTCACCACTAGTAGTACAATTCTGCCCACAAGACCACACATACTCCAACTAGATCACACTTCCTAATCCTGTTCAAGTGCTACCAATCCTTATGACTATTTGTTCAACTATAAGAGCCCGTGGAGTCAATTCTTATTCAAACTCCCTCTCACCAAAAGGGTGATGCCCATATTACAAGGCAAAAAAGTATTTATTCCATCTTCAAAAGTCCCTGTAATCTATCACAGTTTCAATATTTATCAAAGTCCAAATTTCCAAGTCTTTTCTGATACTCATGGAGAACTCTTAACCTCAACCTCTTGTAAAATCAAAATCTAAAACATATCACATATTTTCAACATACATGGCACAGAATATACATTACCATTCTGAGAGGGAGGAATGCAAACACAGGGAGGAAATTCTGGGCCAAAGTAAAACTTCAACACCGCAGGAGAAACTCTAAACTGCATCTCCATGTCTGAAGTCAAAACGCTCTTCTGATCTCCAACTCCCTTTGTTGGTGTAACACACTTCTCTCTCTTAGACTGGATGAACACCCAGTCTTCATCTGTCCTTGGCAGGTATCTCTTGACTCTGCACCACAATCCCCATGGGCTCTCCAACATAGTTCAGACTTCACCTTCAGAGATGCATGTGATGACCTCTCTGGGGCTCCAAGCAGAGCCCCTGACACATACCTGACCTCAGCATCTTTCCTTAGCTTTGGAGTGAGATTCCACACTCCCTTTCTCATCACATGACCCTAAAGCCAGAACCACAGGGCTCAAGCTCCTAATTTCTGCTGCTTTGTTGGGGCTGGAACGTGGCCACTTTTCAAATACATCCCTTGACTTCTTAAGCTTCTCTTTAATTCCCTTTCACAGGTTGGAAGCTTCACTGAGTAAAGTCTTGCTCTAAGGTCACCATCTGTTTATTCCATTTAGCATCAGACTAGGCCCTTATTTGTTAATTTATTCATTTTGCACTTTACCTCTCAGTCATAGCTTCCACCCTCCTCACCTCCAAGTCCCACTCTCCTTTCCTCTTCTCCCATCTTCCCTCCCTTATTCTTCTGATTAAGGGAGCCCCTGCCATCCACCTACCACAGCTCATCAATCAAATCAGGACTGAGTGTGTATTCTTTCCCTGTGGCACAGCAAGGCAGCCCTGCCAGGGGAAAGTGATCAAAACAAAGGCAACAGGATGGGCATGGTGCCATACCCCTTTAGTCCCAACACTCTGGAGGCAGAGGCAGGTGGATCTCTGTGAGTTCAAGGCAAGCCTGGGCTATAAAGCAAGTTCAGGACAGCCAGGCCTTCACAAAGAAACCCTGTCTTAAAAAAACAAAAGAAAAAGAAAAAGGAAACAGAACCCACGTCATAGACAGGCCCTACTTACTAGATGACTCACTTGAAGCCTGAGCTGCCCATGGGATAAATCTGTTTATGGATCCTAGGTCCAGTCCGGCATGGTTATTGTTTGGTGCATCAGTCTCTACAAGCCCCTCTGGGCCCTGGATACTTGGCTCTGTTGGTCTTCTTGTAGAGCTCTTGTCCCCTTAGGTCCTTTTCTCCTTCTCCTCTCTTTTCCACAACAGTCGCTAAATTTTATACTCCTCGCAATGATTTCAAACCACTGCTGAGTGGAACCTCTCAGAGGACAACTCTGTTAAGCTTCTGTCTTCAGGCAAAACAAAGTATCATAAATTGTGTCAGGAGTCTATACTTTAAAATTTAATCTCCTTGAGCACAAGGTCACATGTACTCTAGCAAAGTCATACCTACTAATTCTTCTCAAGAAGTGCCACTCCTTGACAACTAGCCATTCAAATACATTGGTCTATGGAGGTGATTCTTCTTCACATCCACAAATATATTTTGATCATAGTCACACACACACACACACACACACACACACACACACACACACACACACATACATACACACACACTCCACTCCACTCCTCCCTATCTGTTCAAAAATATTTTCTTCTAATTTTTGTTTTGCTTTGTTTCTATTTTTGTCCAATCCAGTTTGCATTGTCCCACAACTCTTGGAAGTAGGATTAGATAATTTTCTGGAGAGGAAGAGTCAATTGGCTTTAAAGATGTTGTTGGTTTTCAGACACAGAAACAGAGGGTGACATGCCATTATCATTTATCAAATAAGAGTTCATCGCCAGGTTCTCCCAGCATGTAGACTCTCTACCTGTTATAGAGTGTGGCTGGCATAGTCTGCCTTCTACGTAGAACTTTTCCGCCTAAGTGATGGGCTTTTTTCCCCCAGAGGCATTCTCTCTCTGTCTCTCTGTTTCTGTCTCTGTCTCTGTCTCTGTCTCTGTCTCTGTCTCTCTCTCTCTCTCTCTCTCTCTCTCTCTCTCTCTCTCTCTCTCTCTCTCTCTCTCTCTCTCTCTCTCTCTCTCCACCTCTCCTGTGTGTATGAATCATGGCGTGTGGGTAGGTGTGTGTTTGTATGTGTGTGTGTGCGCGCGCGCGCGCGCACGCGCGCACACATGCATGCACATTAACATATCTTGTTCTATCAGTCTACATGATAATTTGGACAAAAGTTCCACTACTGGCCTGGATCTCAGCATCTGGTTAGACTGGCTGGCTAGTGAGTCCTAAGGATCACACTGTATAAAGGTCCCAGTGGTGGGATTAGTTCTTGGCTACCACACCGACCTCTCTTTGTATTTGTGGAGCTCCAAACTCGGGTCTTGTTCTTATGTGGTAAGAACTTTAAAGCACACAGCAGTTTCCATAGCCCATAGATTATTTTTCTAACTGTATCCTGCTTTATTAAAGATACTTTTCAAAAACAATCATGGTATTTCAGGCAGGACCAGGGCAGACAGTCTTTAACAGTATACAAAAAATTCCAAATTCTTGTACAGACTACCAAAATCAGAAAGTCACTGTAAAACCCAATGAAATCTCCATTCAATGCTTTGAAAAGGGGGAAGTATCTTAGAGTGAGGGTTGACATTTCACATTAAAGATGTTGTTTAACAACTTTTCACAAGCCAACCCTGACTTTCAGGAAATGAAATGGAAATGGCAGAATTCACTAACATAAAGTCTCCCAAGCTTGATTGACGATGGAAAACTTCTTTCCCTGATAATTTTCAAAGGCTCCTGTTGGCTTCCAAGAGGCTTCCTGGTGTTGACATATGTGGCCACCATGGCACAAAATGCCTCATGTTGTGGGAAAACTAAATTCACTTTTGTATGCTTCTACCCCATACCATCAACATCGACTTCACTCCCTTAAAACCAGAGACCTATTGGAACCTGACCCCCAAAATTGTTTTTCCAGTCTATTGGGCCATAGATGATTTTTAAATGTAGTATAAACTCGGGCTTTAAAAACCTGCAGAGCATCACACAGGGCAGATGTGATTCTGTATGGGGACCAGGATCAGATAGTGAGGAAGCAAAGGACCCTTGAGACTATGGAAGCCAAGTCTCAGGGCAGGGACTGAGCAAGATTCCCTGGCTAGAGACATTTGGGGTTCAAGTTAGAGCCCACAGGGAATTCAGGAAAGGCCTGTGTCAGTAAAACCACATGACTTCAGTCTCTTCATCATCCTCACACAAACCATACATAGCAAAGCCATCCCTGACCATCTGTGGAGCTGGTAATAAAATGTGAATGAGACTCCAGAACTGAGCAGTGAGGCCAAATGTAGGTAGTGATAACCACTGAGCTTGGGTTAGCTGCTTCCAGCTCCTGACCACTCAATGGGTCGCATTTTTTTTCTTCACCTCTAATTATCTGCTATGGTTTAGTTTGCATAGTTCTCAAAGAATTTAAAGAGCATAATGAATTTCCTTTTAATATATTAATCCCATTTCTTTCCTCCTGGCATCTAAGGGTCCTAACTAGCAAAGCTGCTCATGAGCAGGATGTAAAAGACCTGTGGCTCATTCTGAGTTGGGTTCTTCATCTGAGGCTCAGAAGTAGTCAGGTGTGGTACCTAGAACTAGAATAGAGCATTATTCTCGATGGCATTCTGGGATCACATGGATGGTGTCTCTATATTCGTAGGCGGCAGTGGGAGCCAGGGGATGAAGATTGTTCAATAAAAGCATGATGCACCTGGGATATTGTTTAAGTATGTCAGTTTGTCATGGAGCTGTGTGCTCTGTGTAGATGGTACAGATCTGGCTGCAACACATTTTTGTCCTGTGAGTTGTGGAGAAATGGAAAAAGTGGTCTCTGTATTTACGGGTTCATGATTTAGGCAGAGATCTGAAAGATGCAGGCAGAAGCCATGGCTCCTTCTACAATGTGATTCAACCTTCTCTGCCCTACTCAGCCTGTCAGATCCAGCCACCTGTGTGATGACAATGTTCCTGAGAAGGATCTTTCCAGCCACAGCTGCAATGGTGAATTCTGGGTAGCTGGAAACTGGTCCAGACATGCTGATGCCTGAGACAAAAGGGTTCTGTGATTTCTTCCCATAGACCTTACCTAACAGGTTCTATAATATTTGGTAATGGATGTCTTCTGACAGGAAAACATCAAAGTTCTTGTAATTTCTGTACATTTGTAAAGTACATGTGCATCCTTGGAATGCAATGCAAAGAGTATGTGAGAGCACATGATGAAAGATTCGTTGACAAAAACAAAGGAGGAGAGAGGTGGAGCATGACTACATCCCTGTGTTTCCAAAGGGGGATTAGTAACAGAACTAAGTTGTCTACAAGTTGCAGGCCCTCATCAGAGGCCCATATGCCTGCCTCATCTTTGCCCTTTCTAAGCTCAGATTCTGGCCAAGGAATCCCAGAACATGAGTCCATCAGAGGTGTTTACTTCACTGCTATGATATTGCCCAGTGCTTGTCTCATGCTCCTTCAGATCAATTTTTACAGTATCCTATTTGCAGACAGAGGAACCATTAGTGTGATGTCATGTCACATAATGAATGTGTGTGTGTGTGTGTGTGTGTGTGTGTGTGTACATAAGCACAGAGTCCAAGGATGTGTATGCTAGTTTTCAGATCTGTGAGTGATGAACTAAATTCAGAATGTTTTTCTTGTTCCTCCATGCCCTGTGCACTCCCAGGGATGCCCATTCAAGGACACAATTATGTGACTAATGAGGAGGGAGGCTCCTCCTGTGCTGAAAGTCTGAGATCAGGAACTCCCTTTATGCTAGAATATTCTACATGGCATTAAAAACATCAGGTTTAATAGAATGTCATCCATCTGTGATGACTGTGTGCAACATCCAGGGCCTCAGTGGCCAGGACCATTGGGATATAGCACTGCAGCCTCAGCCCAACTTATTTCACATCCTTTTTGTGGCTCTGAGGTTCTGGTTGGCCATGCCTCCTGCCTAGAAACACAGGTTGACCTCAACTGTTCAGCTTATCTGAGCCCCAGGCAGCATGTGGATGCTTCAGAGCCACCACTTCCCCATTTCTCCTGCATCTTCCATGACTGGCTTACTGGTCTGAATTTCATGTCCAGGATTTTTGGTATAATGCCTGAATCTAGTGTTCTAAGCTTGGATTCTGTGTTCTTCTGCTAGGCACTAATTAAAATGAGACTTTCTTTGGGCTATCAGCTCCCAAATAATGACACAGAGACTTACTCTATTATATTTATTATAAACTTAAGCACAACATCAGAGCAGATTCCCATCTGCTCTAACCCAACAATACTGTCCTGGCCTATGTCTCACCACATGGCTCATTAGTGCTCCTCATCACCTTAGTCCTGGCTCTTGTTTCATCCTCGGTGTTTGGTTGGGACCCATCCTGAATCTGGTTCATCCCTAGAGTTCCTATCTTTGCCAGAAGTTCTTCTTATCCTCTACTGCTATTGTGCAACTGCTAACAGCTATTGCACATTCAGGTCTTTATTAAACCAATCAGTAGGTGTTGGATGGACTGCTCAAATGCAGCCCCCAAAATAGCAATACCAAAGTACAGCCTGTGATCAGATCTCTTCTGATACAGAAATCAGCATTTAAGTAATACAAAAACATGATTTGCACAGTGGATGAAAAGATCACTCTAACTGGCCCATATGAGGACTATACTACCCACACAGTCACGTATGAACATAATTGAAAATGAAATATTTCCATAAAACTTGTTAATCTAGTGATGTAAATAGTATAATTGAAAAGTTCTTGTGTGATATATATCAGGCTTTGATTCAAATGGCAATATTTCAAAAAAATCCTCATTTTGGTTAATAAATATTGTGTTATTTCTCCCTGTCATCATTACTCTCTGTCAAAGGTTAGGATAATCTCTGTCACAGCCAAGAAAGGAGTATTATTTATCTTCTCAAGAACAATTCACTTTTATCACTTATAAGTGGATATAAGCCCAACATAGATGTCCTCTGAGAGATTTCACTCATCTGCAGATCAGGACAAATGCTTGGAATACCTTCTGGATTGGGGTGGAGCACTGAGAGTGGTATTAAGAATGGGGCAATGGAAGGACCCAAAGGGTTCAGGAGACCCACAAGGAGACCATCAAGGTAGGCAGATCTGGACCCAGGGGCCTGCACAATCTTTTACACCAACCAAGAACAATACAGTCAATAAATCTAGAGCCCCTTTTCAGATAGAGACAAAGGACACCTCATTTTACACAGTTGTGTGGGAGCACAGACTGTCTCTGGCATGAACTCTGGTGGTCCAAATTTGATCCCTTCCCCTTGGTGGGGAGGCAGGTGGGTGCACAGAGGAAGGGGAATCAGGCACTCAAGATGAGACTTGATATGCTGTGGTCATATGGTAGGAGAGAAGACCCCCTTCTTTCATAGGTCTAGGAGAGGGGAATAGGACAGAAGAGGGAGGGAGGTCGGGAACAGGAAGATATAAGTGGGGATGGGAACATTTGGGATATAATCTGAATAAATTATAATGAATTTTTTTAAACTTCTGGAATAAAAATACCTTTTTCCAACCCTTTCCTCTAAGGTAATATTTATCTTTATTGCTGCGGTGTGTTTCTTGTATGCAACAGTGTGATGTGTCCTGCTTACACATCAAGTTCTGTGAGCCTGTGTCTCTTCATTGGCAAATAGAGGCTATTGATGTTGAGAGATATTAATGACCCATGGTTATTTGTTCCTATTATTTTGATGTCGATATTGGTAGAGTGTGTGGCTGTTTGTGTGTGTGTGTATATGTGTGCATGTACAATAAAAATTCATATATATACATATATATGTATATATAACCTTTTATACATATATACCTTAAACATATAAATTGTATATAATTATATATATTTTGTGTATATAACTATATAATGTGTACATAATTATATACCCAAATATGTGAAACATTTAAAATTACATACATGGTTGAAAATATAATCCTATATATCCATATACATGGATACGATGTGATTATAGGAATATATACATGTGTATGTAGATAAAATGAGTATACTTACATTTCAAAAAGAGACTGAAATTATGGCACTCGCTGATTGGAGTTTTTGTAATAAAGTTTTACAATTTGAGTGATCTGTAATTCATCCTCTGTACTTTAGCTTCTTGTGACAAACTGAAGCTTCCTTAAGAAATTGTGATTTTGTAAGGTAGCTTGGAAATTAAAATCTCCATTGTTTCTTCCTTCTGAACCAAGAAGACTCTATAAATTATACAGTTGGTTGTCATTTTTGACATAGTTATTTTTTGTGCATTTTCTTTGTTAAAAAACATCTTTATACTTCAAAGGCCAAAATTATGAATTTTCATCAGTTGGGTTATGTACCTCAAATCATGAAATTCTCAGACACCTGTGTATACTTCGCAGCTGGTGTCAGCTACAGTCCATACCCCATCTCTTCTCAGCACTTCCCTCAGAAAGCCAATTTTATGATGTTCAGTTCTTGTTGGTGTTTTGAAGCTGACAAAGCATCCATAGTTGCTCTTCCTTAAATCTGGTGTTGCTGACAGAAAGAATCTGGTATCTCTGATGTGAGTTGGAAAAGTGTCATTCAGAGATTCATTGTTGTCTGTGGGACCTATGCTAATGCACTTGAGCAGCTTTAAAAAGGAAAAGAGAATCTGCTCATCTGGGGCTGGGATTCTGTCAAAACTGTTCTAGTGACACCTGTACTATGTGATGAAGCATCTGGGCCAAACTGAGTATCTTGTTAAAACCCCTGGGATCATAACAAATAACCATTACTACTAAAATTCCACACTGTTCAGAAAGCAGTGGATCCACTGCCATATTTATCTGGATCAGGTTGAGCATCAGGCCACATGGGAGGAAGTAAAACTGGATGAGCAGGGCAAATTTTTTAAACTGATTGGTTAGACCAAAAATATGTTAGAGCCAAGGACAAGAATTTCTAATTCTCAAACATTTCCATTTGACCCAGAAAATAGAGAACATGTTCTTCAGATTCTAACACTGTGTCCCAAAAATAACATCTAAATATCCATATAGTTGAAAGTTTTTAAACATGTAAACACAGAGAAATATTTTTGTCCTGAGCAGAACAGAGGTAGCAATGGTGGATAGCTAGTCCTTGAGACCTTCCTATTGATTATTTCTTCTGATTAGTCCTAGAGAGTTAGAAAGAAAACATAGCCAGGTGATGTGACACAGAAAGCCTGGCACACTCCACCTCAATCCAAAGCGCCAGTGTGAGTGTCCTCATAGTGTGTCACCTGATAGCAAATGATGCGCAGGCAAGACATCTTCATTCTTCTTTCCCTAATTCCATCTGAACACCAGGAAATATCACCTTAGTGTCAAATCTCTAATAACCAGAGGAAAAGACATTAAATCCTAACTGATAATGGTAAGGGTTACATTTAGTAATGGAAAAAACAAAAGCAAATGTGGATGGAGAAAAACAGATGCCTATGGCCTGATGTGTGAACATGGTTCCACTACAGTACTGGCAAATACTGTGCAGAACACTCAGAGTGAATCATCCCACTACAAGTGGCACAAAAGTCTTATATTCAGGTAGGTAGTGTTGAAAGTGACAATTTTGTTTAAAAAATAGTTTTGCATTTTCCTGATCACTTCCAGATTCCTCTCTTGCACTGCCTCTCCCTGCTGCATTCTCTGTCTGAAGGGCTGAGGTGGGCACTCCCATAAACACACCCTCGCTGAATTGTGCTCATGGCTCTCACATCCTTCTTCTGTTTCATCACATTGAGCTTGTCCTTGAGTAAAAATGGAAACAGAAGTTACATTACTCAGATTTTTAAAATTAATTTACTGAGGTACTCTGGGCATATGCTAACCACTTAGTACTAACACATGTCTTACTGAGTTTTTATGTAATTTAATACACATGAAACCGCTATACTGACAGACAAGAAAACATTCATTGCTCCCCTGTAGTTTCTGTCCATAGTCTCTCATAGGATTCTGCAAGCCAATTTGGGACACATGTTCTAATAATATTTATGCTTGATGCATGGGCTCATCCTTGCACTGTGCCCTTGGAAAAAGGATGTCTGAATTATCCTAATGGTAGCAGACCCTGCTGGTTTCTGTTACCCATACTCATGGACTATATCCCGGCATTTGCTTTCACAATGCCTGTGTCTACAACAATAGGGAGCCCCGTTATACAGATTCTTTGTATCTCACTGTCTTGAAACTCAACAGATACCAGGTACATTTTAAATAAGTTTGTTTTTGAGAGACACATAAAGTGGAAATACCATGAATGTTGCTGATCTCCACATGTCAGGGACCCTCCTACTCTTCCAAAGGCTAAAGAGGCCCAAGTAATCCCATGCAACTCCTTGGTACTCCTTTACAATAGGAAATTTCCAAACCCCAGTGTACTAGTCATGTGGTAGCTTGTGCTACTTGTCCTAGGTCCTTGATCTTCATGAAAGCCTAATTGAACCCCATAGATGATCAATAGCCCTTTTTGTGTCCAAAGAAGCAAAGAGACCTACATCCTGAAAAAAATGGTGCATTTAATTCTGTGAATTCTTTCTCAAACGTTTATAACCAAAATGTAAGTACCAGACAAACCCAGATGAGACACACTGAGAATAGTGTCTGGACAAATATTCTTCTAACACTCAGAGCTTGATGAACAAGAGGAGGACATACTGTGAGTGAGCATCATAAATTCCACAGATGGCTGTCTCCCTAATGGGAAGACCTGCCTCCACCACTTCATTCACAATGTGAAGAAATGGAAAAAAGCTCTACAGTCTCTTGGGCTGTGTGGTGATTAACAAGGCCAGGCATAGGGCTCCCCATGTTCATGACTGACCTCCTCCTCATTTCTTGCCATCACCTTCTCTTGCTTATTTTTTATGTCAGTTAATATAACTCTCAAGTCTGGTTGAATGCTACAGCTTTTTTGAAACATTATGTGATAGTTGAAATCTCATTCCTCACCAATATAGCCTCATAATTAGGATTGGGATTCTATGTGCTACAAACTAAGGTGAGAGAGAGAGAGAGAGAGAGAGAGAGAGAGAGAGAGAGAGAGAGAGAGAGACAGAGACAGAGAGAGAGACAGAGACAGAGACAGAGACAGAGACAGAGACAGAGACAGAGACAGTATGCTGTCTCTGGGTAATTAGATGAACATTTGAATCTGGTCAGATGAGACCCAAAGAAGACACTTGAGTCTACTGTAATATATAGACATTTGAAATCACAGGTACTAAATGTTACTGAGGTGTTTCTTCACAACTTATTTTCAAATTTAGTGGTAAAAGCAAAGAATTCCCACTGATGACAACAGAAAGAATTTTTAGTTTCATTAAGCAGAATTTCAGATCTATAAGAGGCCAAATACCACCCAATAAATTCTCCTCAGGAACTTACAGAGATAAACAGGTGCATGTAGGACAGGGTGCCCTGTTCAGCCAGCACTGCATGTGTGCAGACACATTAACTATAAGCAGCCCCATGTTTTGTTTCCAAGACCTCCACAGTGTGCATCTGGATTTGGAACCAGACAGAAGCAGAAAGTGCTTCTTAATTTTTCTCAGAAGATGCTCTAAGAAGCACAAAAAATCTCAGTCACCCGGAAATGAATCAGGAAAGTTGCCCTGTACTTCCTTTTATCCTGTCAGGAACCTCCCCCAATGCAAAGCAGTCCTCAGCCTCAGGCTGAAGGCCGAGGACTAGTTGAGAAGCCCCATGTCCTTCTCACTGGAGCCTCCCTCACAGCATGGCTGTGGTCTGGAGTGGATGGGAGTTATATGGAGTGATGGGAGCACAGGTTATTATTCAGCTCTCAAATCCCGACTCAGCATCAGCAGAGACACCTCCATGAGCCAGGTCTTCTTGAAACTGAACAGTCTGCAGACTGAGGACACAGCCATGTACTACTGTGCCAGAGACACAGTGAAGGAACTCCACTCTGAGCTGCACAAATAAAACTTTCTACAAGGATGCTCAAACCACAATAGGGTGCTGTAGCCAAGCAAGGCTGTCTAGGTCATTACATTTAGGGAATTTAAGACTATGCTGCATGCACATGTATTTCAATGCTAGGAACTATAATTTCTTCTCTGAGCCAATTCAATCTTCTAAAGCCCTTCTCCACTGTCATATTCTACCAAACTTGAATTTTTTTTGACACACTAGAACAATTTTTTTACCCACAAATATTATAAGCTATGCAGATACTTCTTGTTATCAGACTAAATGGTAGAAAATTTAATATGTTCTATATAAATGCATATATATTTAACCATATCCATTCATATACATAAAACATACACTATATATTATATATTGTGTATGTATTTAATTATATAATGTATGAATAATTATATATTCATATATAGGGAACATATAAATGTATATATATGGTTAAAATTATATCACATTGACATATATAATCCTATATTTCTATGTATGATGTGCTATGTATGAATATATATGTATATAACTGAAAATGCTTATATTTCATAAAGAGACTGACATTACAGCACTTGGTGAGTGCAATTTTTGTAAGAAGTTTGTCAATTTGAGTTTTTTTTAATCAACATCTGTACTTCAGCTCTTGTTATAGACAAAATGAAGCTTCCTTGATATTGTGATTTTCCAAGGTAACTTGGAAACTGAAACCTCCCTTGTTTATTTCTTCTGAACCAAGAAGACCCCATAAAAGATGTGGTTGGTTGTCATTTTTGACATATTTAATTTTGTGTATTTTCTCTTGGTAAAAATTATCTTCACCTCAAAGGCAAAATTATGAATTTTCATCAGTTGGGTTATGTATCTCAAATCATGAAAATCTTAGACACCTGTGCATACTTCCCAGCTGGTGTCAGCTACAGTCCATGCCCCATCTCTCCTCAGCACTTCCCTCAGACAGCCGATTCTATGATGTTCAGTTCTTCTTCGTGTTTTTAAGCTGACAAAGCATCCATAGTTGCTCTTCCTGAAATCTACTGTTGCTGACAGGAAGAATCTGGTGTCTCTGATGAAAGTTGGAAAAGTGTCATTCAGAGATTCATTGTTGTCTATGGGACCCATGCTAATGCACTTGAGCAGCTTTAAAAAGGAAAAGAGAATCTGCTCATCTGAGGCTGGGCTTCTGTGGAAACTCTTCTTTTTCAAATTTCAGAACCAGACTATTAATATTTTGTTCACAGATCAAAACCTGGAGCCCTTACAATTCACACTTTTCTAATGCAGAATGATAACATGAAGGGCTAGCCCACGGTCCATGACATACTACGATTCTGCTGAGGAATGGCATTGTACTCACACATAGTTTACAACAGTAACCTTGTCCCAGAACACAAACCATTAATTCTCTTAACCATGATTACATACACACAGTACATGAACAATTAATATTAGTAGATGGAATCCTCACCAACTTATGGAATGTCTTACTTTGATGTTAAGGATTTATGCAAGATCTACATCCTATCTTTATAAATTTTCCACTCTGTAATTCTCCTGCTTAAGAAAAAAATAAAGATGTCAGAGAAACTAGATGTTGGTACCAATCCTCAGAATTACAAAGTACAGGTCCAGGGCACATTCTCAACCCAGATGCTGATAAGAGAAGGTTCTGCCCATTGCAAACTGTCTCCTAGACCCTAGTAGGCAAAAAAAGAAGGATCACCTTCCTCAGCATCCAACAAAAGGAGTTACCATGTTTGCTCTGTACTTCTTTTAGGACATCTCATATTCTTTTTCTGCTTGAAAATAGGAGAATTCAAGAAACACAGGTCTGTGTAAGGGTTCTCTCTTCCTAGCTGTGAAGTGCGTTTTGGCTTTTTATAGCTTGTGATGGTGGTGCACCGGTTTTTAGGCAGAGGTACTGCTGGGATGTTTTCATTCCTTTTCAGGGACAAAGAAAGTCTCTTGATTTTCACCACAGGATACAGCAGGATGTTGGTAACATCCTTTAGTCTACAATGAGGTGACTCTTGAGTTTCAAGTGGGGTATCAATAGGAGTTCTAGTTTGCGAGATATCCTCCATCTCTTTTTCTTTCCTTTTTTAAATTTTTTATTAATTTATTCTTGATACATCCCAATGGTTATCCCATCCCTTGTATCCTCTCCTTATTCCCTTCCCCTATGACTGTTCCTGATGGGAATTTCCTCCCCCTGTATATGCCCATAGGGTATCAAGTCTCTTCTTGGTAACCTGCTATCCTTCCTCTGAGTGTCACTAGGTCTCCCCCTCCAGGGGACATGGTCAAATATGAGGCACCAGAGTTCGTGTGAAAGTCGTACCCCACTCTCCACTCAACTGTGGAGAGTGTTCTGTCCATTTGCTAGATCTGAGTAGGGGGTTAAAGTTTACTGCTTGTATTGTTCTTGGCTGGTGCCTTAGTTTGAGTGGGACCCCTGGGCCCAAATCTGCCTACCCAGAAGATTCTCCAGCACACAACAAGAAAATTTGCTCAACCATGTTCATAGCAGCCTTATTCATAATAGCCAGAACATGGAAACAGCCTAAGTGTCCATCAGGAGAAAAAATGGATAAAGAAATTGTGGTACATATACACTATGGAATACTACTCAGCTATTAAAAACAAGGAATTTCCAAGATTTGTGGATAAATGGATTGAGCTAGAAATGATCATAATGAGTGAGTTAACCCAGAAGCAGAAAGACTCAAGTGGTATATACTCACTTATATCTGCATACTAACACAAGGGACATGTCCCATGAAAGCCTTCACTTACCAGGAAACCGGAACAGAGGGGAGGACATCCTATTGGGACTCTAGATGAGAGAAGCATGGGAGAATAGCAAAGTAGAAGGATCCAGAGGATCCTAGAAACCTCAATCTCTTTTTCATCTGTGAATTTAAGTCCTCTTTTAGACCGAGGCCTGGTAACTCCTCTGTTCAACTCTTGCAAATCCTTGCAAGGAGGCAGGAAAAGCTCATTAGAATCGTCCTCAGAGGCGCTGACTTCCTCGGCACTCACTTCCCTGTTGCTGCTGTTAGTTTCTGCACTGGAGCCATTGCTCATTTTTTGTCTGAAAGGGGTAAGGTGAACACACTATTCCAGATTAAAATCATAAGCATCGCTGGAACCCATAGAGCCTCCAGTGTTGGAGGGACTACAGCCTGCTTACCTTTGCTTTTGTTGTCCTAACACTTCAAAGAGGACTTTGATTTGCATCTCTGCTTGGCTCTTTTTTGCTCTGCTCTTTTTTTTATGCATGTTTATGCTTGCTTTTCATTTGTTGAGGATTAGATGGTAAAATGACATCTTTTATTTTAGCAATTTTTTTATGGGTAAGTTGGTCTACGGATAAGTTCATTTGGTCTTTGTTCCATAGACAAACATTTTGTCCTACATTTCCAAGTTTATGCAGGGTTATGGTTTGGTCTTTACATCCACTTCTCACTTCCAAAGACTGCCCCACCCATTGACTGGCTTCATGCCCCAAAGTAGTGGAGAGACTTAAATTACTAAAATCTTCCCTTACGTGGTGATGGAAAGACAGAGTCCTAAGTAAGGCGTTATCGGTAGACTCGACTTTACCAGAATCACAATCGCTCCTCAATGTATCTGAAAAAACAGTACGATTTGGCTCTTCGGTTTGAAAAGGCCAGTTAGTTTCTTCAAGAGCACTTTGCTGTAATGTCTTCACAGGAAAGTCCCTGGGTGTGTTGTCATTACTGGGACCACTTCTGAGGGTCATCGTTTCGGGTTCTGAACAGTTTCTCCATGATGTTGGGAAGTTAGCCTCTCTTTCAGTGTATACAGCTGACATGCAAGATAGTAACACTCTCTCCTCAGGTTTAGGATGATATCCTGGGCTTCTCTCACTTTGGATTTTTCATTTTCCAAAGCCAAAACTAACAACCTGTTGTTTTCTTGGTAATTTTTCATCAGTGTAGAACTGTTAGTGGGTACTTGGCATGGTGCAACAATAAAGGACTTGTGCCTGCCAATCTCTGCCAAGTTTTTATTCCTTTTTTCCTTCATTTGCTTCTTAATGTCTTCAAGACTATCTTGAAAGAACTTTTTCTGACACCTTTCCTTAACCACCTTTGCTCCAAAAGCGGCAGGAATTCAGATGTTCTCAGCTTTAAAATATTATTAATAGTGAGGTGCTGTGAAATAATCCAAGCTACTAGAAAGGCTAAGTCAGGTGGATTACACATTTAAGCTTGGACTACATAGTAAATGTCATCTTCGCCACTTGTTCCCCGCTAGCTCCTGTAGCCTGCTCTGCTGCTCAGGTCACAACTACTGCCCCCACATTTGAAATGCTGCATTGCCAATACAAATATTATTGAGTTGGTATTTATCTAGAAACCTCACTAGAGTTCAATGTATCTAACAACAACGGAATTGTGATTAATTGGTTTACTTTTCTTCTGCTTGTAGTTTTAGAAACACTCCTACACTATCATAGTCAAGTGATATTTGGACCTGGTCTTATTCAGCATGTCATGATGTTTTCATATACATGTCCATGGTTAAGGGGAAACACAGATATTGTCTGGGGATCCCTCATAAAACCTACCTTCTCCATCTATGATTAACATAATAAGATATTATTCTTGGTCAATATTCATACTCGAAGTTCTAGCCAGAGCAATAAGACAACAAAAGGAGATCAAGGGGATCCAAATGGGAAAGGAGGAAGTCAAATTATCCCTATTTGCAGATGATATGATAGTGTACATAAGTGACCCTCAAAACTCCACCAGAGAACTCCTAAAGCTGATAAACACCTTCAGCAAATCAGCTGGATACAAAATTAACTCAAAAAAGTCTGTACCCTTAGCATACTCAAATGACAAGCTTACAGAGGAAGAAATTAGGAAAACCACACCCTTCAAATTAGCCACAAGCAATAAAAAATATTTAGGAGTTACTCTAACTAATCAAGTGAAGGACTTGTTTGAAAAAATTTTCAAAACTCTGAAGAAAGAGATTGAAGATGACCTGAGAAGATGGAATGATCTTCCTTGCTCATGGACCGGGAGAATTAACATAGTAAAAATGGCCATCCTACCAAAAGCAATCTGCAGATTCAATGCAATCCCTATCAAAATAACTACACAATTTTTTAAAGACATTGAAAGTTCAATTCTGAACTTCATATGGAAAAACAAAAAACCCAGAATAGCTAAAACAATCTTGTACAATAAAAGGTGCTCCAGAGGAATCTCCATACCTGATCTCAAACTGTACAATAAAGCAATAGTAATTAAAACAGCATGGTACTGGCACAGCAACAGGCTGGTTGATCAGTGGAATCGAATCGAAGACCCAGATATGAATCCACACACATATGGTCACCTGATTTTTGACAAAGAAGCCAAATCCATTCAAAGGAAAGAGGATAGCATCTTCAACAAATGGTGCTGGTCTAACTGGAGGTCTATGGGTAAAAAAATGAAACTAGACCCATATTTGTCACCTTGCACAAAACCCAAATCCAAGTGGATTAAAGACCTCAACATAAAACCAGAGACACTAAGCCACTTAGAAGAAAAAGTTGGGAAGAGCCTGGAACATATTGGCACAGGAGACAACTTCCTGAACAGAACACCAACGGCCCAGGCCTTAATGTCAACCATTAATAAATGGGACCTCATGAGGCTGAGAAGCTTCTGTAAGGCAGGAGACACTGACAAGAGAACAAAGCGACAGCCTACAGACTGGGAAAAGATCTTCACCAACACTACATCTGACAAAGGTCTAATATCCAAAATATATAATGAACTCAAGAAACTAAACACCACCAAACCAAATAACCCAATTGAGAAATGGGCTTGGAACTAAACAGAGAATTCTCAACAGAGGAATATCAAATGGCTGAGAAACACTTTAAGAAATGCTCAACCTCCTTAGTCATCAGGGAAATGCAAATCAAAACAACTCTGAGATTCCATCTTACACCCATCAGAATGGCTAAGATCAAAAATTCAAGCGACACCACATGCTGGCGAGGATGTGGGGAGAGAGGAACACTCCTTCATTGCTGGTGGGAATGCAAACTAGTACAGCCACTTTGGAAATCTATCTGGTGCTATCTCAGAAAAACAGGAATAGAGTTTCCTCAAGACCCAGCTATTCCACTCCTTGGAATATACCCAGAAGATGCTCCAGCACACAACAAGAAAATTTGCTCAACCATGTTCATAGCAGCCTTATTCATAATAGCCAGAACATGGAAACAGCCTAAGTGTCCATCAGGAGAAGAATGGATAAAGAAACTGTGGTAAATATACACTATGGAATACTACTCAGCTATTAAAAACAAGGAATTCCCGAAATTTGTGGATAAATGGATTGAGCTAGAAATGATCATAATGAGTGAGTTAACCCAGAAGCAGAAAGACTCAAATGGAATATACTCACTTATATCTGCATACTAGCCCAAGGGGCATGTCCCACAAAAGCCTTCACTTACCAGGAAACTGGGACAGAGGGGAGGACATCCTATTGGGACTCTAAATGAGAGAAGCATGGGAGAATAGCAAAGTAGAAGGATCCAAGGGTCCTAGAAACCTACAAGTAGAACATTATGATAGGCAAAATTGGGCCCAGGGGTCCCGCTCAAACTAAGGCACCAGACAAGGACAATATAGGCAGTAAACTTTAAACTCCTACCCAGATCTAACCAATGGTCAGAACATTCTCCACAGTTGAGTGGAGAGTGGGATATGACTTTCTCACGTACTCTGGTGCCTCAAAGTTGACCATGTCCCCTGGAGGGGGAGACCTGGTGGCACTCAGAGGAAGGACAGCAGGTTACCAAGAAGAGACTTGATACCCTCTGAGCATATACAGGGGGAGGTAATCCCCCTCAGGAACAGTCGTAGGAGAGGGGAATAGGGGGAAAATGGGAGGGAGGGAAGAATGAGAGGATACAAGTGATGGGATAATCATTGAGATGTAACAAGAATAAATTAATTTTAAAAAAAACAAAAAAACTAAAAAAAAAAGAAGTAAATACATCATACACAGATAGGAATGCACATGGAAAACAAACGCCTTGTAGTCTCCCCTGATGGGCTGAGACACACCTGCTCTCATAACCATTGAAATTGTCTTCCTAGGCTGTGCATGGCTCCAATCTTCTGGGTTCCCTCAGTTTGAATGCAATGCTGCAAAATGCCAAATAGGATCAAATATGACCCCAGAGAACCCCAAACACCTGACCAAGAACCAACTGATTTCATTAAAGATAAACAGCACAGGCATTCCCATTAAGCTATTGTCACAACAGTGTAACAGTGAGATCCCTAAGAATGAGAACACAGGTGAACACAGGTTTGTAGGGTGAGACTGTGTTTCAGGCACAGAAATGCAATGATAATCTTAGCAGTTATGGGAAGCGTTTAACGTCATAGACTTTAATCCTGTATGTATGGGACTGATTGGGCAGTGGCCATGGAATGGAGATGGGCCTTGGAGAAAGTTGTGTATGGGTTTATAAATAAGACTTCAGCCTTGAGCAGCTTCCAGAATGCTTGTCTTTTAGGTTTTGTCATCTAACACTCTTTGTAGATAGAGTTTGACGTCTATATCCCTTTATTTTTCTTGTTATTACTTTTTAAATAATATTTTGAGAATTATTGGAGAAGGTCATTAACTGTTGTCTTAATGTTCCATTGTAAAAAGAGAAACCATGACCACAGAAATTCTCATTTTTTAAAGGCATTAATTGGTGCTTGATTATATTTCCAGAGGTTTAATCGGTTGTTTTCATGGCAGGAAGCCTGGCAGCATGTAGACAGAGGTAGTACTTCAGAAGAGTTAGCTCTTCCATATAGAGATCCTCAGGCAAGAGGAAAGTGAGATAGAGCCATTTTGCCTGGCTTAGGCTTTGATGCTTCAAATGCCACCACCAGTGGTACGATTCTACCCACAAGACCTCATGGTCTCCAACTAAATCACAATTCCTAAACCTGTTCAAGTGCTACCAATCCCTGAGGACTACTCATTTAAAATATAAGAGCCTGTGGAGTCCATTCTTATTCAAACTTCCTCTCACCCAAAGAGTGATGCCCATATTACAAGGCAAAAAAGTATTTAGTCCATCTTCAAAAGCCCCTGTAATCTATCACAGTTCCAACATTGTATGAAAGTCCAAAGTTCCAAGTCTTTTCTGATACTCATGGAATGCTCTTAACTACAACCACTTTTAAAATAAAAATGAAAAACATATCATATACATTCAGCATAGAATGGTATAGAATATACATTACCATTTGAAAGGGAGGAATAGGAGCGCAGTGAGGAAATTCTGGGCCAAAGTAAAACTTCAACGAAACAGACCATACTCTAAACTGTATCTCCATGTCTGAAGTCAAAGCCCTTTGCAGACCTCCAACTCCCCTTGTTGGTGTAACAAACTTCTCCCTATTAAATTGGATCCACACCCAGTCTTCATCTGTCCTTGGGAGGTATCTCTTGGCTCTGCACCACCATCACCATGGATTCTCCAACACAGTTCAGACTTCACCTTCAGGCTGCATGTGATGACCTCTCTGGGGCTCCAAGCACAGCCCTTGACACGTGGCTGGCCTCAGCGCTTTCCTTAGCTTTGGAGTGAGATTCCACAGACCATTTCTTGTCACCTGGCTCTAAAGCTAGAACCACTTGGTTCAAGTTCCCAATTTCTACTGCTTTGATGGGGCTGGAATGTGGCCCCATTTCAAGTATGTCTCTTGACTTCTTAAGCTTCTCTTTAATTCCCTTTCACAGTTTGGAAGCTTAACTGAGTCAAGTCTTGCCCTAAAGTCACCACCTGTTTATTCCATTTGATATCAGACTAGTCCATTTTTTAATTAATTTATTCATTTTGACTTTACCTCCCAGTCGTAGAATCCTCTCCTCCCCGTCCCACCCACCTTCCCTTATCCCCCATCTGCCTTCCATTATTCCTCTGAAAAGGATGTCCCCGGAGCAACCTACCACACCTCATCAAGTCAAATCAGGACTGAGTGTGTCCTCTTTCCCTGCCAGGGGTGAGTGATCAAAATGAAGGCAACAGGCTGGGCATGGTGGCATACACCTTTGGTCCCAGAACTCCTTAGGCAGAGGAAAGTGGATCTCTGTGAGTTCAAGGCCAGCCTGGGCTACAAAGCAAGTCCAGGATATCCAGGTCTACACAGAGAAACCCTGTCTTAAAAAAACAAAAACGAAGCCAGCAGGACCCATGTCATAGACAGCCCCATCTTACTAGAGGACCCACTTGAAGCCTAAGCTGCCCATGGGCTAAATATGTACATGAAGTCTAGGTCCAGTCCATACATGTCCTTAGTTGGTGATTCAGTCTCCAAAAGCCCACAGGCCCAGGTTACTTGGCTCTGTTGGTCTTCTTGTGGAGCTCCGGTCCCCTCCAGGTACTTTGCTCCTTCTCCTCTCCTTTCCTCAAGATTTGCTACATTTTCTTCATGTTTGTATATTACTTCTGGCAATTATTTTAAACCACTACTGAGTGGAACCTCTCAGAGGACAACTCTGTTAAGATCCTGCCTTCAAACAAAACAAAGTATCATAAATAGTGTCAGGAGTCTACACTTTAAATTTTTATCTCCTTGAGCACAAGATCACATGTATTCTAGCAAATTCATACCTCCTAATTCTTCTCAAGAAGTGCCATTCCTTGACAAATAGCCATTCAAATACATTGGTCTATGAAGGTGATTCTTTTTCACATCCACAAACATATTTTGATCATAGTCACACACACACACACACACACACACACACACACACACACACACACACACTCCACTCCTCCCTTTCTATTCAAAAATGTTTTCTTCTCCTTGTTGTTTTCTTTGTTTCTATTTCTGTCCAGTCCAGTTTGCATTGTCCCACAACTCTTGGAAGTAGATTTCGATAGTTTTCTGGAGAGGAAGAGTCAATTTGCTGTAAAGATGTTGTTGGGTTTCAGACATAGAAACGGAGGGTGAAGTGCTATTTTCATTTTTCAAAGAAGAGCTCATCTCCAGGTTTTCCCAGCATGCAGACTCTCTACCTGTTGTAGAGCATGGCTGGTGCACACCTCCCTCTACTTTGGCCTTTTCAGCCCAAGGGCTGAGCTCTTTTCTCTCCAAAGATTCTCTCTCTCTCTCTCTCTCTCTCTCTCTCTCTCTCTCTCTCTCTCTCTCTCTCTCTCTCTCAGCCTCTCTCTCTCTGTGTCTCTCTCTTTGTCTGTCTCTGTCTCTCTCTCTCTCTGTCTCTCTCTCTCTCCCTCCATTTCTCTTTCCTAGTGTTCATATTATCTCTTCCTTCACATCTATCTCCCCGTCTTCATGGAGATTCCCTTGGACCAGTTTTCTTTTGGGGGAGACCAATGAGGCTACCTAAAAGCTACCCCCACCTACCTAAGAGCTACCCCCAATAAAACTGCCTTTTTTCTTTGAAATCAGCTTGAATTGGCTTGTTTTCTGGGTAAAGAAAACCTATGATATATATACCATGGTAAAACCTGAGGGGCACATCACCCTAACCCTAGCCTCAAAGTCACAAAAACAGGAAAGCTGTCCCTCAGTCTCACTGTTGGTAAAATTTAGGTATTTGAATGGCTAATTGCCTAAGAAGCACAGCACAGCTGGACCTGGTGTCAGGGTTTGTGGGTGAGCAAGGACTTAACAGCAGAAGAGCTGTCTCAGCGCCTTACTCTCTGTAGTACTCAGGAAAACAGTCCATTCAATTTCATCTGGCAGCACATTAGAGCTCACCCTGTTGGCATGGGTACAGGTGAGCCAACCCTGAGGACTTGAGAGTAGGAAATCTGGTTCTTGCCCTTTCTGGCTACAGCATTGCTGGAGCTAGCCTAGACAATATTGGAAACGTTGCCTTGATAGTGTAAGTGCTGAAGAGCTGACCAGCTCAGCTACCCCTGAGTCCACAACTAAGATTTTGAGTTGGCCCAGCACAACATATACACCATCTATGCACTGCTGGAGCATGTGAAGGCGTCAGTCTTACAGATGCAATACAGCAGGATCTCTATGACACAAGGCAACAACAAGGTATGAGGGAGGAGTTACTGTCAGGATGCAGAAGCCAGAGGCCTCAAACCAGACCAGTGACTCACTACAATAAACATTTGCAAATAAAGAAGTGTAGATAAAATTTATGCTGTAGGACTCCCTGTGACACACTATAGCTTACATCGTGAGATTTTTTTTTTTTCATTTGGCAGGAGTTGCAAGGGCAGAGAGATATGATGGAAAAATGAGATTAGTAGGATTGGGATGCATGATGTGAAAATCACCAAGAATAAATAAAAAGTTAAGAAATTTGTAAAAATAAACTTGATTCAGCAGTCCTGAATACCTGGTCCTATTACAAAATATCCAGGATCAGTTCCGAACATGCACTGAAATCAAGCCTGAAGATCTAAGTTCAATCCTCAGTATGTTCATGGTCAATATTCACTGTTGTGTCACCCAGAGTAAGAATGAGGATCAACTTTTATGGCCACAACAGAAACAGATTGAAGACAGAACCTACAACTTAAATCCACTACCAATCTGTCTCAAGGTAAATAACTACCATCAGTGTTCTTAAGCCCTCCAGCATATCCACTGAAAACCACCTTGGCTGAGAGGTCTAGCACAAGAACTTAATATAGAGCAAGAATATATGCAAATTGAGTCTCCTTATGATAATGAAAAGCAGCCCAGATTGACGCTGCAGGCTGACAGAGGAGCCCAGCCCTGGATTCTGAGGTCTGTGTTCTTAGTGATCAGCACTGAACTGAGAATATTCACCATGGAGATGAGACTGAGCTTGGTTTTCCTTTGTGTTCTTATAAAAGGTAGTTTATAAAGAACCAGAGACATTGGATGTGTGAGTGGATTTGACTGAGAGGCGTCAAATATATATATGACAGTTTTCTGACCAGATCCTCTGTGTTTGCAGGTGTCCAGGGTGCGGTGCTGTTGGTGGAATCTGGAGGAGGCTTGGTGCAACCTGGTGGTTCCCTAAAACTCTCCTGTGTGGCATATCAGGATTCACTTTTAGTAATTATTACATGCACTGGGTCCGCCAGGCCCCAGGAAAGGGGCTAGAGTGGATCTCACGCATTAGCAGTGGTAATGGTAATGAAAAGCTGTATGCAGGACTCTGTGAAGGGCCGATTCACCATCTCCAGAGACAATTCAAAGATCACTCTGTACCTGCAAATGAACAGTCTAAAAACTGAAGACACAGCCATCTACTACTGTGCAAGGCACACAGTGAGTGAGGGTTAACTGCAAGCTCAGACATAAACCTCTTTGCAAGGCTGCTAGAGACCAGTAGGTGGTGTGAGGGATTCATGAACTTAGAATCACCCAACAACAGGAACACAGTGTAATAAAGGTCTTGAATTCATCATCATGACACAGAACAGTTTTCCATGGAATCCCTATGTACTTATGTAGTAAAGTTGGACATGTCTGAATGTCAATAATTTTGTCATCTACTGTGACAAATGTAAATACAGAAGCTGTTTTAATGAAGCAAATGGCAGTACATCCCTCAGGGAAGAAATGAGTCTGTCTTGGACAACAGGACAAGGATCTTAAGACACTTGGGACTCTTGAGAGTACATAGACCTTAGGCAGAGGAAAGAGACCCAGCATGGTCCAGAGGAGTGCTTGGGGAAAAGTGTGGAACAAACAAGAAGTCAGAAGATGTCAGAATCTCTCAAACCCTAAAGACAACACACAAAGCATCAGACACAAGGCTACCCCAGCTATCAAACTGTTAATAAGATGTGTGGATGTCACTGATATAAACTTATCATTGAGACCCCAATAAAATACCTACCCATGGTTGTTGAACCCCAGTTTGCTGTAGGCAGCCTGTTACCAAACCATTGATGGAGGTTCTCTGTGAAAGCACCAGGAATAAATAATGGAGTATTTGGCCATAAGTGGGACATCTTCATTAAGTGTTCTAAGAGTCAGAGCAGAAAGAAGGGAAAGAAAGGCGGCTGTAAAGGTGTGTTGCAACATTTCAGCATTGAAGGAAGGACTCATGAGATCTACCCCTTCCTAGAGAACTAATGGCAGTTAACTATTGGTGCAGGAAGGTGCACATTTTTCCATGGTGTAGCCACTTATAAGTCTCTGTGCTGCATTAAGGAGCCCCCCATCCTCATGCACGTAACTGTAATTAAACTGAATAAGTCATATACAAGAAAGGTGAGTACAGGAGGAAACATTTTGGAATAAAGGCTTTAGGTGATGAAGAAATAGAAAAATTGAGTCAGTTCAGTGGGTGCATGCCCTAAACTATCAAAAAGTATAAAGATGCATAAATAGTTTAACAAATCTATATTCATTTACCTCATTCCCCTTCTGAGAAGATGTCAGATCACTTGGTTTGTAGTTCTCCATAACTGCTCAGGTCCTGACAGATGCCCAGTGTGTAAAGTGGTTTTATTTTCTTCTTTACACGTGTTACTTATTTGTATTTGTAGTTTTTGTTCCTGTAACATGCACTGAATTTAACTGGTTTAGATAATTTTCCTTTCATTATGCCCATGTCTATCTTTTCCTCAGGTTTGCTTCCCATAGCTCCTTGTTACCTGGATATGTGACACATAAACCTTTCAGTGAAATCTCAGACTCAGGGCCTTGATGGGACTTTTCTCCTGTTTACCTGAACTCTGCCAGTAGAAGGTGGCTCACTTTTTCAGTAGCTTGACTGATGTGTGTATTCTTTAAGGAAAGTATGCATCCTTGGAGATAAATGAAAGAGAAGAAGACATTAGGTAATAGAAGACTGGCTAATGCAAGGTAGGCCAGTGAGAGTTGAATGTTTCTTTCTCACAGACCTTGATTAGCAGGTTCTAAAATATTTGATAATGGGTATCTTCTGAGAGTCAAACACCAAAGTTATTGTAATTTCTGTAAAACCGTAAAGTAGATGTACATCTTTGCACAGCAACGCAAAGGGATGAGACTGGAGAAGCTAAGAGCACAGGATGAAAGATTGCAAGACTATAAAGCTAAGGAAGAGAGGAGTCAGATGATACTAAATCCCTTTGCTTCCATAAAGTTACAAGAATAGGACTCAGCTCTCAACAAGATATATGCCCTTGTCACAGACCCCCTCTGCCTTTCTAAGCTCTTCATTGGCCACTGGCATCCCAGAATATGTGTTCATCAGGAATGTTTACTTCACTGCTTTTTCCTAGTGTAAATCTCAGTCCCTCCAGGACCATTTCTCAGTATCCAATTTGAGGACAGGGAAAGAGCATCTACTGTATCTGATGAGCAGGTAATACAGGCCATTCCTAGGGCAGTACTGTTGTAATGTGTAATTTACTCTTCCTGCTTATGAATCTTCCCGAGGCTTGCGAAAATGTCATATTCTGTGAAAATCTCAATTTGATTTAGCACAATATTATTTTCCTATAGAGGCTCTAAGTTATCCATTTAACAGTTTCTGTGCTGTTGAGGAAAATGGGAGTACATGAAAATCAAACTCAGTATATTATATCAAGTGTCTGCAATTATGAACATGGTGAGAATTCTTGGTTTTGCTTTTGGGTTTTTCCCCCCTTTGGATTTTGGGGACAGGGTCTCTCTGTGTTACCCTTGGCTGTCCTTGACTCGCTTGGTAGACCAGGCTGGCCTCGAACTCACAGTGATTGGCCTGCCGAAGGCTGCAGAGTGCTGGGATTAAAGCTGTGCACCACCATGCCCAGCTTGAGAATTCTTAAGAAATTCTGAATCACCTATGGGTCATTCTTTCTCTTGTACACATTTTGAATAAAACTACGACTTAAATGAATTAGCAATTCAAAGATAGGTTACAAAATTCCATTTGCTCTGTCTCAGACAACTAATGTGATTGTATCCACCATAAGGTGCACTTAGTCTTTGTTCAGTTGTTGTTTCTGTTATTGTTTTTTTTCCACATATTCCATGTTTGAATATTCAGGTACTTGGTACCATTGATTTTCACTGTGAAGTTGCAAGAAGAATCATTTCATATTTTACTTAAAATGCACACTCTTGAAAAAGTATTATCCAATACCTGGGTTGATGTCAACCACACTCCTTGTACCAATCCTCATCAATCCTTGGTAATTAGTTATATATTTTTTAGAGTTCAATATCATTTGTCAAGGCTTTTGTTAACATACCCAGACACAGACACGTACACAAACTCACAGGCACATGCACAAACACACACACAACACACTGCACACATATCACCTGCAGTATTGTCTTCTGACCTGTAGCCTGAGATTATTAATCGTTATGTTCTGTGAATCAGTAACGTTATCCCTGAAGTGGTAGCTACAAATCAATTCTGAGGTCACTCAGAACCAAATGTTACCATCCACTGGAGAAACTGTGCGTGTTTCAAGAAATACTGACCTACTAAAGCAGAAAGGAGGACACCTCAGTGAAATATTTCTAAAATTCTGTGTTTCCAAGGTAGTTCCCCTAAGTAACTAACTAAATTGTTGTCAAAACCAAGAGACATTGAATTGGATCTTGTGCCTAGCGGAGCTCAGATTTCCATTGGAATCTAGGATGTGCTCAACACAAACAGCTACATAGACTTGAGAGGACTCGTGAAGAAAAAAGCAGTGAGATGTGGCAGTGTCCAGGATTCATCAAACACAGATCAATATTTACAGGACTTCACTTTGTGATAGAAGGAAGACACTGCTGGTGAACCAGCTGCTCCTCAGAACAATGGAGTAGGAAGTCTTTAATAGTCTATGTCTGTGGGTTTTAATAACCTACACTGACCCTCAGAGGGTTAGGAACAAGTAGGATAGAGCACCCCTAGCGGCAGGTGCCCTTCAGGACATGTACAGGAAGGCTTTCTCTGCAATATCAAGACTCCAGCACTCCACTCAGAGTACACAGATTATGCAAAGAGAAATAATGAACAAAACATAAAAGGAGTCCATTGTGAAAGAAGTGGTGGATGTGACTGCACAGGATAGGTTGGGATGTTCTCCTCCCTTCCCTGGTGTTCTACATAACCAAAGCATGGACAAAATCATTACATTACCTTGTGTTGAATTAATTTTATATAACTGTTTGTTTCTCTTAATTTATGACTTAACCTAACTAACAAATAAATATCTGAGACTCCTTTGTATCTGTTCACCAGGCTTTACACACAATCTTGAGAAGTTTAAATCTGTTCTTCACCCTCTTTGTTGTCCTGACTCAATCTTTGCAAAGTCTCCATGTTTCTTGCTTAAAGTTCTTTCTTTGTTCCATTTCATCTCTTCTCCACCTCTACCATTGTCTGAAACTCCCAGTTCAATCCCCCACTTCCTCTTCTAACTCCTCGCCTGGTGTCAGAAAGTCGAGCCCTATTTTTTCCATATTTAGAGAACTGATTTTAAAATATTCTTCAAATTGTAAAGAGATAAGAAGAAAGTTTTTTTTAAGTACATTGGCACAGAAAGACAGACAGAGAGACAGAAAGGCAGATAAGCAGACAGGCAAGTAGGAATCAGGAAGTACTAAGACTTGCCCCCAGGTATGGTGTCCCTGAGTGTACAAGTGAAAAATTTTCTCCCACTGACATGGCTACAAAGTCAATCATCAAGTCTCCTCTGAGACAAACATTCATAGTTATTGTACAAAATGGTTGTGAATTGTTTCCTCACAGGTTGGATTTTCTAGGTGAGAGATAAGAGTAAGATACTACCACTGACACTAAGAGAAAAAATTTTAAATATTTCTAAAATTTGGATTTCACATCACTATAAACCCAAAGTGCATCATAAGACTGAACTCCATCCTATAGCTTCTGCTTAGTATGCACATACATTGAGGATATGATAGCTGCTTCTTCCTGCACAGCATTAATGTGGACTCACTTAAGGCCTCCACAGTGTGAATCATAAAATTTCATGTTTATGTAGAACTCAAGTCTAGACAGAAAGAGAAAATATTCCTGGATTTTTTGTCAATATTTTTTGTCACAAGAAGATTAACAGAGCCAACAAACTAGGACCCTGAGGGTTTATGGTGACTGAAGCACCAGCCAAGGACAATACATAGACTGGACCTAGGCACCTGTAGGGATGTAGCAGATGGGCAGCTCAAGTTTTATGTGGGTCTTTTAGGAAGGTAGTGGGAGGCTGGGTCTAACATGGACTCTGCTGCCTGATTTTTGATTACTTCCCTTAGGTGGTGCTGCCTCGACAGAACATAGGAGATGATGACATCCTCAGTCCTGATGTGACTGATGAGCTGTGGTGGGTGGGTATGGGAAGCTCCCTACTTCTGAGGAATAGTGGAGGATGGATGGGAAACAGAAGAGGATGGAGGGACAAGGAAGAGATGAGAGGATAGAAGGGGCTGTGACCAGAAAGTAAAATGAATAAATAATTGTTTTTAAAATTATTAAAATAAAAATGTAGCACAAGGCAAACCTCAGTCACCTGGAAGTGAATCTGGAGAGTTGCCCTGTGTTTCCTTTTATCCTCTCAGGAACCTCCCCCAATGCAAAGCAGCACTCAGCCTCAGACTGAAAGCCCAGGCCTAGCTGAGAAGCCCCATGTCCTTCTCACTGGAGCCTCCATCAGAGCATGGCTGTCCTGCTGCTGCTCCTCTGCCTGGTGACCTATCCAAGCTGTAAGTGTTTCAGGGCTGCAGGAGAGGGACCTGGGTATGTCATCAATGAGATGTGTGACCGATGGTGATGTTCTTGTCCCAGGTGCAGCTGACAGAGTCAGGACCTGACCTGGTGCAGCCCTCACAGACCCTGTCTCTCACCTGCACTGTCTCTGGCTTCTCATTAACCAGCTATGGTGTACACTGGGTCCGCCAGCCTCCAGGAAAGGGCTTGGAGTGGATGGGCATTATGTGGAGTGGTGGAGGAACAGATTATAATTCAGCTCTCAAATCCCGACTCAGCATCAGCAGAGACACCTCCAAGAGCCAGGTCTCCTTGAAACTGAACAGTCTGCAGACTGAGGACACAGCCATGTACTACTGTGCTAGACACACAGTAAGGGAACTCCACTCAGAGCCTTTCTTTGTTATTCAAACTATAGTCCAAAGTGTCTGGCTTTATGTTAAGATATTAAGTCAATTTGAAATTTGGTTTTGTGCAGGATGATAAATAATGGTCTATTTGCATTTTTCTGCAAGTAGACATCCAGTTAGACCAGCACCATTTATTGAAGCTGTTCTCTTTTCTCCACTGTATGATTTTGGCTCTTTGTCTCAAAATCAAGTGTACATAGGTGTTTGGGTTTATTTCTGGGTCTTCAATTTAATTCCATTCATGCATCTGGCTGTTTCTATGCCAGTAGGATGATGTTTATATTACTGTTGCTCTATAGTGCAGCTTGAAATCAGGGATGGAGATGCCTCCAGAAGGTCTTTTGTTGTACAGATTTGCCTTAGCTATTCAGGTTTTTTTGTTTTTCAATAAGAAGATGAGAATTGTTCTTTCAAAATCTGTAATGAATTGTGTTGGAATTTTGATGGTAATTACACTGAATCTGTAGAGTACTTTTGGTAAGTTGGCCACCTGTTAGAAGAAAAAATAGGAAAGAGCCTTGAGCTCATTGGCACAGGAGATGACTTCATGAACAGAACACCAATAGTTAAGGTCTAAGATCAATAATTAATAAATGGGACCCCCCAAAAATGAAAAGCTTCTGTAAAGCAAAGGAGACTGCCAAAACATATGCAGACATTGTACAGACTGAGAAAAGATCTTCACAAGTCCTACATCTGGCAAAGACGAATATCCAAAATGTATAAAGAACTCAAAAAATTAAACATGACCAAACTATATAATCCAATTAAAAATGGAATACAGAACCAAACAGAGAATTTTCAACAGAGGCATATGGACTAGCCAAGAAACAATTAAAGAAATGTTCAACATCCCCAGTCGTCAGGGAAACAAATCAAAATGACTCTGAGATTCCATCTTATACCTGTCAGAATGTCTAAGATCAAAAACTGAACTGAGAGCACATGCCAGTGAGGGTGTTGGAACAGCAGAACACTTCTCCATGCTGGAGGTAGTGCAAATATGTACAACGACTTTGAAAATCATTCTGGTACTTTCTCAGAAAATTGGGACTAATTTTACTTTAAGACCCAGCCATACCACTTCTGGGAGAATACACAAAAGATGCCCTGCCACACAACAAAGGTATTTATTTGCTCAATTATGTTCACAACAGCTTTTTGTTAATGGACAGAATCTGGAAACAACCTACATGTACCTCAATGGTAGAGTAGATAAAAAAAAAAAAAAAAAAAGATGGTGCATTTACACAATGCAATACTACTAAGCTATTAAAAACAAGGAAATACTGAAATTTTCTGGCAAATAGATGGAACTAGAAATTATTATCCTGAGGGAGGTAACACAGACCCAGAAAGACATGCATAATATATTCTCACTCATAAGCAGATATTAGCCACATAATACAGGATAATCACACTACAATACAGAGACTGATGCACCAAACAAGGGCCGTATATGATGTGGACCTAGGCCCTCTGCTCAGATGCAGTACATAGACAGCATTGTCTCCTTAGGATTTCCAAAATATGGGGTGTAGAGACTGTTTCTGACATGAACTGTGATCCCTCACATTGATCACTTCTCCCTGGCAAGTTTGTCTTTTCAGGCCACAGCAGAAAAAGGTACAGGTGGTACAGATGACACTTGATAGGCTGAAATCAGATTATAGAAGAGGAGGATTCACTTCCTGAGGACTAGGGAAGGGAGGGAGAGATTACGAGGGTGGGAGAATGGGATCTGGAAGTGATGAAGGAGGGGCTACCATTGCTATGTAAAGTGAACAAATTAAAAATAATTTTTAAATAAGGATTGTCTAATTTTTTCTATTGCTTGTAACATCACAGATTTTTCATTCATTTTCTTATCAATATCACCTTTGTTCTGATCTCAGTTATAAAGGATATATAAATTTGCAATCATTTCCAAAAATAAAGCAATTTCTATGCTGATGCAGCACCATCTTTACATAGGATGGTGCACATTCTCTTGTACCCTGTCCCTTATGGGCACCAGTCAGAAGCCACACCTACCTGCCCCAGCTCTGGGTTGCATTTTGTATGCTGCCTTTCTCCTGAGCACAAAGCTGGTACCAGGGGCTCCAACACAACTCTGTGAAGTTGCACACTTGGGAGCCATGCTCTGAGGCTCTGGTTCATCATGCTTCCTGACCAGAAACACAGGCTGACCTCAAATGCTCAGCTTGTCCCAGTCCCAGGCAGCATGTGGGTGCTAGGGAGTCCTGATTTTCCTGCCTCTCCTTGCTCTTCCATGCCTTCCTTACTGGTACAAATTCCATGTCCAGAATTTTATTGTAATGCCTGAGTCCTAAGGAACGTGTGTGGGAATATATTTTAATGGTGTGGGAAGATTATGGCAACAACATAAAATTATATTAAGTTTAAAATATTAGTACTCATCATTTCAACAGTGATTCTAGGCTTAATCTTTGCAGCTACACACTTCATATGTGCTAATGGATTATTTGATTGTTTCACCGAATTATGCATC
Source organism: Acomys russatus (assembly GCF_903995435.1). Classification (NCBI taxonomy): domain Eukaryota; kingdom Metazoa; phylum Chordata; class Mammalia; order Rodentia; family Muridae; genus Acomys; species Acomys russatus. Next base: position 77,086 of record NW_026131716.1, read on the forward strand.
AAGAGATGGCTGGTACAGCTGGAGATGCAAGATGTAGGTAAATGGATTCAATACTCACAGAAACAGTCATTTAGGAAGGGGTTTACTATATGAAGTATGATCGTGCACCATGATAAGGAACTAAAGTCAGGCCCTTCACTGCAACAGGAAGAATCTGACTGTGAAAGCAACACCAGGAGTCTAAAAGGGCTTTGTCATTGTCTTCCCTGGAAGCTAGCCTGGACTGTGAGAGACCTGGCTAGTCAACTTCAAGATTAACCTGAATGAAATGAGCCTAACTGGATCCTGAAGCAGCATGGGCCCAAGAACAGCATTTGGTCATCAAAGGAAAACTGAGTGTCTGGACTTGAAATGATAACAGAGCAAAGCAGTGACCACAGTGATGTGACTCCTGCAGTGTGATGACAGTGGCTAATTATCTGTGGTGTTCTAGAAGAAAGCACCTCATACCACTACCCCACCAGCTCCCAGCTTTACATTTATTCCATCTCTTCCTCAGAATCATCTGCATCTTGGATGAACTTGGATGAAGCTCTAAGTCTTTATAACAAACAACATAATGAAGATTTGGAAGAACAAACTGGCCTGTTTCTCTCACATGCAGGAAATACATTGTGTGTGTGTGTGTGTGTGTGTGTGTGTGTGTGTGTGTGTTGGGGTTTTGGGCTTCATGTTTAGGTTTTAAAATTGGAATTAGAATGCTAGGAAGGGAAGATTTCTTAAGTGAGTGACAAGGGTGAGCAAGGACAGGGGAATAATCATGATGTGAAAGCAAAGGTGAGGTTTGGTGAGAGAAAGGGATGAATAGGACGGAAACAAGAGAACTGGAGAAATAAGACCAAAATCAGACTAAAAATCAACTAAAAGTAACAGTTATACTAATTATATAAATTCCAGGAAATGACATCAAGCCTAACACAAAGACAATGATGTGTTGTCTGATGTAAAGATGAAAGATGAGAATGGTGGACAGAATGTGAAGAAATCATGGGGAGACTTCAGTTACAAAACAAGTCAGTGTGCTGCAAATAAGAATGTCTCCATTGCAAACGCTGAGTGGAAGATGAGCAGTGACAAAGGATGACACATTTGCAAGCCTCCTGTGCCATGAAGAGAGTGATCGCTCAGAAATTAGTAAAATTCAGAAAAGTCCCAACTGTCCTCATCACAGAAAAGGAATTCTGAGAACCTTTCCATAAAGTCATGACCAAGTCCAAGAGACACATCAGGGAGAAACCATGTCCAGTTCAGGAAATGGGAAAAACTGAGCTCTTGTATAGAAACAAAACTGTGTGAGGAGATATATAATTTCACATTTATGCTGGGGGACATAGCAAGACACACGCACAGCATGTTGTGTGCCTGTGCACAAGAGAGTACTATATAAAGTAGGATGAATCCTTAGCAATGGAAAGCTGCACACAGAGCAACCATTCTGTGATAACTTCTGGAACTGTCATCAGTCTTTGATGTCTTATATCAGCTCTGAGCACTGATTCCTACCCAGGTCCAACAACATAGCCTGCTACAGCAGGAAGACATGCAAATGAGGCTTCTCTTTGCCCTTGAAAAACAGTCCTGCCCTGACCCTGCAGCTCTGGCAGAGGAGCTCAGCCCTGGATTCCCAGATCCTCCCATTCAGTGATCAGCACTGAACACAGACCACTCACCATGGACTTGGGGATCAGCTTGGTTTGCTTTATCTTGATTTTAAAAGATAATTTATAGAGAAGAGAGGCTGTGTGTTGTCTGCACATCAGAAACATAAATATTACAACTGTTTTCTAACCAGTATTCTCCATGATTTCAGGAGTCCAGTGTGAGGTGCAGCTGGTGGAGTCTGGGGGAGGCTTGGTACAGCCTGGAAAGTCCATGAAACTCTCCTGTGCAGCCTGTGGATTCACATTCAGTAGCTATGGAATGAACTAGGTCCGCCAGGCTCCAGGGAAGGGGCTAGAATGGGTCGCCTACATTACTTCTTGTAGTGGTATCATCTACTATGCCAATGCCGTGATGGGCCGATTCACCATCTCCAGAGACAATGCCAAGAACACCCTGTACCTGGACATGAACAGTCTGAAGTCTGAGGACACAGCCACATATTACTGTACCAGAGACACAGTGAGTGAATGACACTGAGAACTCAAACTCAAACCTCCCTGCAGGAGCTGATGGTCAGCAGGAGGCGCTGAGAGCACACAGAGCTCTAAGTGACAGAGTTACAACCTTTTCAGAGTCCTGAAGGACATGGAGGGCTGGATTCTTCTGTTTGTGGGTTGCCTGTCCACAGGGATTCTCTCTACAAGTGCAGTGCATAGTAAGTTTTAAATTGTCCAAATGCTTACTCAATTTTCAGTTTTCCACTCTGATATGTATATTTACACTGTTTTTCTCTGTTTCTATGTCTATATCTGTCTCTGTATCTTTTTCTCTCTGTCTCTCTCTCTCTGTCTCTCTGTCTGTCTGTCTCTGTCTCTGTCTCTCTCTTTCTCTCTCTGTGTCTCTGTCTCTCTCTCTCTCTCTCTCTCTCTCTCTCTCTCTCTCTCTCTCTCTCTCTCTCTCTCTCCCTCCCTCCCTCCTTCCGTCCATCCCTCCCTCCCTCTTTCTGGGCGTGTGTGGTGTTAGTCTGTGTGTGGGTGTGTGTGAGTGTATGTGTGTGTATGTATGTGTGTGTGTGTGTGCACATGTTGACTTGTCTTCTATCAATCTACACTATGATTTTGAAAAAAATTCCATCACTTGGCCTGGACCTCATCATCTGGATAGACTGGCTGGCTAGTTAGTCCCAAGGATCATACACTGTCTAATGGGGCCAGAGGTGAGATTACTTATTGGCTGCCATACCTACCATTTTTTGTACTTTTGAAGCACCAAGCTCGGTTCTTTGTTCTTATGTGGTAAAAACTTTAAGCATAGAGCAGTTCCCACAACACATAGATTATTTAAATGTAGGACAAACTCTGATTGAAAAAATGCAAAGTATCACACAGGACAGTCAGGATTCTATATGGGGACCAGGATAAGATCCAGAGGAAGCAAAGGACCCATGAGACTGTGGAAGCAAAGACTCAGGGCAGAGACTCAGTAAGATTCCACCACTAGAGACTGTGTGAGATTCAAGTTAGAGCCAACAGGGAAATCAGACAGGGCCAGTGGCCCATGATCCCAAATGACCTTCAGTCTCTCCTTCATCCTCACACAAACCATACACAACAAAACTATCTCTAACCAGCTGTGGGGCTGGTAATAAAAGGTCTGTTAGGCTCCTGCACTTAGAAGTGAGTCCAATGAAGGTAGTGATTCTTACTGAGTGACACTTAGATTCAAATAGCTTCTAACCCACTCAACAGGTAACGTGTCTTTTCTTCCTCTCTGTTTATTTGCTAAAGCTTAGTTTCATAGTGCTCTTGAACATAAAGAACACAATTAATTTCATTTTAACACGTGAATCCTTTTTCGTTCCTCCAGGCCTCTAAGAATTGTGTTTGCAATGCTGCCCATGATCATGGTGTAAAGAATCCTTGACTCATTCTGACTTGAGGATCAACATCTCAAGCACAGATGGACTTCTCTGTAGCACCTTGCAGTAGAATAGAGCATTGTTCTCATTGGCATTTTGGGCTCACATACAAGTAGAACCCACTCGAAGTCAAGGGATGATGATTGTTCAATCGAAGCATTATGCTCCTGGACATGATGTATGTCAGATTGTCATGAAGTGTGTGCTCTGTAGTGATGGCACAACTGTGTCTGCAACACACTGTTGTCCTGTGAGTTTTGGAGAAATGGAAGGTGGGAACTCTATATTCACCTGTTTGTCCATTTTTCAGAGATTTGGAAAATGAAGCAGAAGCCATGGCTGACCCTACAAAATGATTCTACATACTCTGCCCTCATCTGTCTGTCTGGTCCATTCACCTGTGTGAGGACAATGTTCTGATAGAGAGCTGGGACTTTAACCTCAGGCTCATGACAGATTCCCAGCCTCAGTTGCAGTAGTGAGTGGCTAGGTAACAGGAGACTGGTCCAGACTAGCTTGTTCCTGAGCCTGACTATTTTTTTTATTTCATCTCAATTTCCAATGGACATTTTTTAAAAGATTCCAAAATTTTGGTAACAAATGTCTTCTTAGAGCCAAACTCCAAAGATCTTTAATTGCTGTATATTTGTAAATATATTTAAGTCTTTGCAGAATAATGCACAGAAAGGAGACTGGAAAACTGAGAAAAATGATTGAAAATTGCAACACTAAAGCAAAGGAAGAGAGGAGTCAAATGCTCCTAAATCGTCATTTTAAAAAAAGGAGACTACTGGAATAGGACTGAGCTGCCTACAAGACAAAGGCCCTCATCACAGTCCCCATCTCCCTGTGCTGATCTGTCCCCTTTAAACTCACCCGTCAGCCAAAGTATTCTCAGACTGTGTGTTCATCACAAATATTTACTTCACTGTTATTTACCAATGGGCACTTCAGTCCCCTGTGTGTCACTTTTCACAGTATCCTATGTGAGGACAGGAGCAGGAGCAATGTGATGTCCTGTCAAAGAAGTCTATAAAAATATATACTATATCACAATGAACACTGCAGGCTTATGTTGCATGACAAACTGAATCAGAATGTTCATTGTTCTTTTATTTTTTCATTGTTCCTTCATTTCCTCTGCACATCTTGGGATGCCTCACAAGGTTAGAATTATGTATCTCTGGAGGATGGAGGCACTTGCTGTGCCTACACTCTGAGATCACCTGCTACCAAAGTATAACACAGCTTTCCACATAGTCTGAAAAACATGATAATCAAGATATTGTGGGCCAAATATGGAAATTGTGTGCAGCATCAGGAGTGAAGTGACCAAGGTCACTGGGATATTGCACTGCAGTCCAGTCCACCTTAATCTCACAACCTTTTCTGTCGTTAAGTAAAGAGCACACATATTTGGAACATTCATGACTTTCTATGCTGCTGCCCTCTGCATCAGCTTCAGCATCCAGGTTCCTGACCTCGTTCACTTCCTTCCCACATGTTTGTTTCTGATGAACAATGATGCAAAGAATGAAAATCTGAGGAAATGTGTGTCTTCCGTAGGAAAGCATGCTTCCCTGAAAGTAAAGGGAAGAGAGAGGAAAGGACATTGGGTGATAGAAGGCTGGCTGATGCAAGCAATGGATGAGAGATGGATGTCTCTAAGCTTTATTGTTTCATGCTCAGGGAGGTTCAGAACTGTGAGGAAGGAATCCCGAGGCACAAGTGTTGTAAAGGACCCCAGCCTCCCAGTCCTGCTGTGCCCAGTGTCACTGCAGAGCTTAGGACACTGAATGAGAAGCTCCACAATTTTGATTCCACACACAGTTTTCACAGTTTTGGGACTCTCATCACAGAAGCAATAGAAAAGAGTCTGAGTCAAGTGCACAGTGAACATGCTGTGCTTCTTTGGACTTCAGTTCATCAGCATAAGGAAGGCAGCATGGACAAATGGGGCTCTCACCTGATGACTGCTGTAGGAAGTGGCCTCACTGCTTAGATAGGATGAGGACCCACCAGTATGATCAGAGCACTCTCCATCTTTGAGAACATTCTGTCACCTGTTGTTCTTATACAGGGAGAGGTCACCAAGGACTCTGATTAAGTATGTTTTTAAACACTGTTTAAAGATTCTAACATCCACCATTTGAGATTTCTATTGTAGGTTTGCCACATTGATGAATAAGGGTAAATCTCATTATTCACTCATACAATTTTGAAAAATCTCAAAATTAAAAATATTTTAATTACAAATACAAATATCTAACATTATTGTAGTTTCACATTGGCATTCACAACATAAAACCCAAAGTCTTGGAGCTGAGTTAAGTACCGTTCTTTTTTAAAACATTTTTTAGTTTTTCCATATACATTTATATTATTACACATATATACAATAAACTACCAAAAGTAAGAAGAAGCATGACACAATCAGGAGCTATATAAATGCTATATTCTTAGTGTTTGGGATATTTGTATTTGACTGCCTTGAAGAACACATCTGTCCTATCATGATGAATCTAAAATTCTGAAAGTAAATCAATCTCCATCACATCTTGTCATTATCAACATAAACCATCTATCTAGATGTAAAAACATCTTCACCCCTAAACAACTATGCATCATTGTAAAACTAAGCTACCAGGTCTTCAACTCCATCAGGGATTTGGGAAGGAATGAACTTGATTACCTGGGCATGCCGGGAGTACACGTTAGTAGCTTTCCTAATGAGAGGAAGAAAGAGACAGTTTTCTACCTGACTAGTGACCAAAATCTCTCTATTATGTTGGAGCATCTTCTTCAGCCTTCTGACCCAATAAATTTGACACACATATTTGTGAGGCAGGAAATATTGAGGACTACTTGCTTACACTGTCTTGGCATAGTTTGTACATTAACTCTGCCTGCATCCAAGATCGACATTTTTTAGGACAGAATTCTGTCTATGATAGAATTGAGGATATTTTCCCCCATTTACCACATTTGAAGCCATCTCCATAAGGATATACTTTGATGTTCATCATCCTCTTTGAGGTAGGATGGGTGTTGCCAGGAGTTAACCCATCTCATTTTTTGTAAGCTTTTAAAATAATAAAAACATTTTTAAATGTCATATTCTGCGTATTTTTGAGGTTTTTGAAGACCTTTTCCAACTATCCTACCTTAACTTTTTATGAAATCATATTTAAGATGTAAATCTTCTGATAAAAGTAGACCATCAATTGATATAACCATGATCTGATCAGCTAACAATCAACTTGTATAACTTATTTATCCTTAACAGCCTGCAATAGGACTTTAAAAATATTGGACATAAAACTTCTATTACAATTAAGTTATATGGGCACAGTATATTATATTAATACACACACATTGTGTGTGTGTGTGTGTCTGCACACACCTGCGATTGTTTGTGAAGAATAAACTTACATTTGAATTCCAGACCACTTTATCACAATTATTTCACTGGACCCTGCATGGACATTTTAACCTGTTTTGCCTAGTTTTGTGGTGGTTTTGATGTGTTGAATTCTTCCTAGGAATATTTCTGTGATTTTTCAAGCATTTGCAACTATAGGAAGGCAGCTTTCACTCTCTTTTCTGACACATTGTTTGAAAATTATTTTAAAATACAACCAGTGTCCTTATAATTTCTAGAACCTGCTTAAGAGTAAATTATGTATAAACGTGTTTCAAAATTCAGATCAACGTGTGACTGGTTCAGAGGGAGTGAGTCTCCTTGGATTTCAGTGTTGCTCTCTTCAGGCCATCATACTGTATTTAAGGGTAATGGTTTCCAAATGGGGTGTTTCAGGCTATAAGCCTTACCCCTAAAACAATAAAATGAGCTTTCTCTCTGAGCAACACCCAGAAGCATTTTCTGTCATACTCAAGGCTGTCCAAATGCCATCCATTGCTTCTGCTCCCTTTATCATCATTGCCTAGTGGCCAACAACCCCTGGGGGAAGTAAGGACAGCAAAATCATTATACAGCATTCTTTTACTGGCTTTGGACTTTCGTTTTGCAGTCTTGTCACAAGGTGGTGGTTTGCACTTTAGACTGGGGTCGTCTAAAAATTCTTTATTATACAAACGATTTTCTAGTGTGTCTGGCTTTATGTTGTGATATTAAATACACTTGGACTTTAGTTTTGTGAGGAGTGATAAATAAGAGTCTATTAGTATTTTTTACAAGTAGATATCCAGTTAGACCAGCACTGTTTGTTTGTTTGTTTGTTTGTTTGTTTTGAAGGTACTTTCTTATTACCATTATAAGCTTCTAGCTTCTTTGTCGAAAATCAATTGTACAGATGTGTGGGTTTATTTCTGAGTCTTCAGTGCAATTCCCTTGATCCACCTCTCCATTTCTATGCCAGTACTATGACAGTTTTATTCTTGTTGCTCTATAGTACAGCTTGAGATCTGGAATGGAGATGCCTCCGGAAGATATTTTGTTGTACAGGTTTGCTTTAACTATTTGGATTTTTGTTTTGTTTTGGTTTTCCAAATGCAGTTGAGAATTGTTCTTTCAAGATCTGTGTTGGAATTTTAAAGTGAATTGCATAGAGTCTGTAGAATACTTTGGCTAGTATGGTCATCTGGTAGAAAAATGGGGGAGAGCCTTGAGCTCATTGACACAGGAGACAACTTCCTGAGCAGAACACCAACAGCTCAGGCCCTAAGATCAACTATTAATAAATGGGACCTCATGAAACTGAAAAGCTTCTGTAAAGCAAAAGACACAGTCAAGAGAACAAACAGACAATGTACAGACTGGGAAAAGTTCTTCCCAAACCCTACATCTGACCAAGGGTTAATATCCAAAATATAAAAAGAGCTCAAAAAACTAAACACCAGCATTATTAGATACTAGGACGGCTATTCTAGCTTTTTTCTTGGGTGCCTATTGCTTAAAAGACCTTTTCCCAACCCTTTCATCTAAGGTAAAATTTATCTTTAATGTTGAGGTGTGTTTCTTATATACAACAGAATGATGAGTCCTGTTTACACATCCATTCTGTGAGCCTGTGTCTCTTCATTAATGAGCTGATGCCATTGATGATGAGAGATATTAACGACCCATGGTTATTAGTTCCTATTATTATGATGTTGATATTCATTGACTGTGTGTCTGTGAGTGTGAGCCTCCCTTCTTCTGTTTTTGTGTATGTGGAAATATTTATTTCTTTTGTTTCCCTGGGTAATGTTACCCTCCTTGGGTTGGAGTTTTCCTTCTAGTATCTTCTGTACAGCTGGATTTGTGGTTAGGTACTGTTTGATCTTGGATTAGTCATGGAATGTCTTCTTTTATCTATCTATGGTGATTGAAACTTTTGCTGAGCATAGTAGTCTGGGTTGGCATCTGTGGTCTCTTAGAGTCTGCATAACATCTGTCCAGACCTTCTGGCTTTCATAATCTCCATTGAGAAGTCAGGTGTAATTCTGATAAGTTTGCCTTATATGTAACTTGGCCTTTTTCTCTTGCAGCTTTCAACATTATTTCTTTTTCTGTATGTTATTGTTTTGGTTATTGTGTGGTGGGAGGATTTTCCTTTCTGGTCCAATCTATTTGGTGTTCTGAAGACCTCTTGTTTATTTACCTGCATTTTCCCCTTAGAATGGGGAAGTTTTCTTCTATGATTTTGGTAAACATATTTTCTTGGCCTTGCAATTGGAAGTCTTCTTCTTCTTCTTCTTCTTCTTCTTCTTCTTCTTCTTCTTCTTCTTCTTCTTCTTCTTCTTATTCTTCTTCTTCTTTTTCTTCTTTTATTCTTAGGATTATTAGATATGGTCTTTCTTTTCATAGTCTCCCAGATTTTTTGGATATTCTGTTTCAGGAGCTTTTTTGCTGTAACATTTTCTTGGCAGCTGTATCCATTTGTTCAGTCATAGCTTCTATCCCTGATATTCTTTCTTCAATTTCTTGAGTTCTACTCTTAATGCTTGTGTCTGTAGATCCTGTCCTCTTCCCTGGGTTTTTAATTTCCAGTATTATCTCAGATTGTGTTTTCTTTATAGATTCTTTCTCCATTTTTAGGACGTGAAACCTTTTATTCATTTCTTTCTCCTGTTTGATTGTAGTTTCTTGTCTTGCACCAATTTCTTTTAGCACTTTGTTCAATTCTTTCACCTCTTCCTTTATGTATTCCTGTTCTAGTTTTGGTGATTTTTTCCATCCTTTAAGGCAACTATCATTTTCATAATCTGATATTTGAAATCCTTCCCTTGTGCATTGATTGTGATATTATCTTCAGGACTTGTTGTCATTATGGGTCTGCTGATTTCTGGTGGTATCAACTTGACCTGACGACTGTTGCTTGTGTTCTTATGCTGACCTCTTCCCACTTTGATGTCTCTGCTTGGAGTCAGTGTTCAGTGGCTGCTTGGACACCTGGAGCTTTCTGTGGGTTTTCTGGGTGACCTGGCATCAGATATACTTGTGCCAGATTGTGCTATCTGCTTGAGGCTTGAACCCACAGACATTGGTGTTTTGGTGAGCCAAGGCTCTTTCTGTGCCTGGGGATGTCAGATGCTGTCCTGCAGCCAGGCATACCCAGGAGCCTGGTGGCTGTTTGTGAAACTGGATTTTTCTGTGGGTTTTCTGCGAGACTTGAGGTCAGATCAACTTGTGTTCCCAACTGTGGTGTCTGCTTAGGGCTTGGACCTAAAGATGTTGGTGTTTTTCCAGCGTAGGTTCTTTCAACCCCCGAGGATTTCAGACTCTTTGCACCAGCTCAGGAGCCTTGGTGGTTATTTGGCAAGCCAGATCTTCCTGTCAGGTTTTTAGGTGACCTGTGGTCAGTTCTACTCATGTTCCAGACTGTGGTGTCTGCGCAGAACAAGGACCCACAGATGCTAATGATTCTGCAAGCCAAAGCTCTTTCTGTGTGCTGGGGATTTCAGATGCTGCCCACCAGGCAGGCAAGTGCCCATGATCCCAGGAGCCAGTGGCTGCCCTCCAGCCAGATGTGTGGTGCAAGCCTTCTGACCATGAGGACCTGGGTCTTTTCTGTACTTTTTCTGGGTAGCCAGAGAAAAGACTCAACTGTGCTCTGCACAATTTAGGAACCTCTCACCTGTGAGTTACAGGTGCTGGTGTTTTCTGGGTCTCAGCTCTGTCCTTAAGTGGATAAATGGTCATTGCTGTCCTACTACTCTAACAATGTGTGACTTGGGTGCCACCATCTTGGATCCCTCCCACATGTTACTTCATTTCATGAGGTTTTGTGAACAGCTGACATTCCCATCCCTCAGGAATGCCATAATCTTATTTAGGAACCTGGATTTGTAATGTGTTTCAACTATAAAGAGACAAGGAGAAACAGATTAAAGCACACACAGACAGACAGAAGACAGATGGAGACACACACAAAGATGAATCAGGACCTCATCTATAAGTAAGGTGTCCCCAGGTGTGCACCACACTGACATGGCAAGAAACTCAATCCTTTGGGTCTCCTCTCAGACAAATATTTATAATCACTCATACTAAATGTTTGTGAATTGCTTCCTAACAAGTGGAATTTCCTAGGTGAGTGAAAAGAGGAAGATTTACACCATTGACACTAAGAGAAAAGTTTAAGTAGTTGCTTAATCTGGCTTTCACATGACTAAGAGCCAATGTGCATCATCTGACTAAATTTTATCCTCAGCTTCTGCTAGAATTGACAGGAACATACACATGCACTGAGGATGTGCTACTCTCTTCTGCCTGCACAGCAGAAATATGGACCCAGTTAAGGTTCTGCACAGTATGAATCATACAATTTCTGTTTATATGGAAATGGAAATATTGACAGAAGCATAAGTATTCCTGATTTTTTGTTACCAGTTGCTCTAGAAAACACAGGGCAAATCTCAGACACTTGGAACTGTAGAGGAATTTTTAATTCAGAACATGGCTGTTCTGACAAGAGATAACATCCAAAGACCTTCTTGGTCTGTGTGACCCATCTGGAATAGAAACACCCATTTAATCCAGGAGACAGAGGCAAACAGATCAGAGATCAAGGCCAGGCTGATACAGAGCAAGTATTGGGTAAAGAAAAGCTTAGGTCCAGGCATGGTGGTGGTACATGTCTTTATCCCAAACAAAGGTAAAGTTAGTTTGTAGAAGGAAGCACCCATGTTTGAAAGTGATGTATAATTGAGTGGCAGGGAAGCTGATGAATCAGAGAAGATTTGACAGAAAAAAAAATACCCCCAACCCTAAAGAGAAGAGAGTGGAAAGGGAAGGTACTTAAGAGGCAGTTTTTTAGAGTAGTAGGCAGTTTTGCCAGGACAATATTATAGAGGTGTGCTGCAGAAAGAGAACTCAGGTAAAGACTGAATGAGCCAGAAAATGAGAAGAATCCCAATTAGAGCAGATGGTTGACAGTTTGAGTCCAATCAGAGCAATTCCAGGCCAAGAGAGAAGCAAGATTAAGTACATCAGCTGGGAGAAGAGTTTGAGCCAGAATGAGTGGGTTGAACCAGCCAGCCCAGTACTCAGAAAGAACAGGTGAGAGTGAGTTTCTAAGAAGCTAGTCTCAGATGATGAAAACATTCCAGGCCTGTGTTAGCTTTTATGGATGCTAGAAGCTTCTAGGTCTAGCCTTAGGTTAGCAGAAGGAAGCAGTAAGACTTTGAGACAACAATGGAAATAGGAGAACTGCATTACATTTTCATGGAGGTGAAACTAGTGTTCTTGCTGTGTGCTTCTTTTTATCCTCTCAGGAACCTCCCCCAATGCAAAGCAGCCCTCAGTCTCAGGCTGAAAGCCCAGGCCTAGCTGAGAAGACCCATGTCCTTCTCACTGGAGCCTCCATCACAGCATGGCCGTCCTGGTGCTGCTCCTCTGCCTGCTGACCTTTCCAAGCTGTAAGTGTTTCAGGGCTTCAGGAGAGGGATCTGGGCATGTCATCTATGGGATATATGACTGATGGTGATGTTCTTGTCCCTAGGTGCCCTGACCCAGGTGCAGCTGAAGGAGTCAGGACCTGACCTGGTGCAGCCCTCACAGACGCTGTCTCTCACCTGCACTGTCTCTGGCTTCTCATTAACCAGCTATGGTGTACACTGGGTCCGACAACCTCCAGGAAAGGGTCTGGAGTGGATGGGAGAAATATGGAGTGGTGGGAGCATATATTATAATTCAGCTCTCAAATCCCGGCTCAGCATCAGCAGAGACACCTCCAAGAGTCAGGTGTTCTTAAAACTGAACAGTCTGACGACTGAGGACACAGCCACTTACTACTGTGCTAGAAACACAGTGAGTGAACTCCACAGTGAGCCAACACAAAAAATAATACACTGATGCTCAAACCAGCAGGGGGCGCTGAAGCCAAGCAAGGACTTTCTAGGTCACTTCATTTAGGAAATTCAATGCTATGTTTTGCAGGAATATATATTTCATGCTAGGAACAATAGTTGTCTTCTCCAGGCCAAGGCAATCCTCTAGAGACATTCTCCACTGTCATATTCTAACCAAACTTAAGTTTTGTTGACACACTAGAAGAAGTTATTTACCCACAAATGATCTAAGCTATTCATTTTACGTCTTGTTATCAGACTAAAGGTTATATAATTTACTATGTTCCATATAAATACATATATATGTAACCTTTTATCTGCATATGTATAGAACATATAAATCATATATAATTATATATCATCCATGTGTAGAATTATATAATTATATATTAGGCATAATTATATACTCATATTTGTGAAACATAAAAATTACAGATATGGCTAAAATTATAACATATTGATATATATAAAATCCTATATTTCCATATATGATGTGATATATCTGAATATACATGTGTGTATATATATAACTGAATATTCTTATATTTTTAAAAAGAGGACTGAAATTCTAAGCACTTCTTGATTAAAAATTTTTGTACAGTTTTGAGTTTTCTGTAATTCAGCCTCTGCATTTTAGCACTTCTGATAGAAAGACTTAAGCTTCCTTGAGATACTGGGATTTTCAATGCTAGCTTGGAAACTGAAGTCTCCATTGTTTCCTTCTTCTTACCCCAGAGGACCCCATAAAAGATCCAGAGCCAAGGACAAGCATTTCTAAATCTCAACATTTCATTTGACCAAGAAATTATAGGACATACTCTGGACATTCTTATACTGTGCCCCACCATAGCAATCTAAATATCCATAGAGTTGTAAGTTTTTAAACAAGAAAGCAAGACAAGTATTTTCCCTGAGTAGAGCAGAAGTATCAATGGTGTGTGGCTAGACCTTGAACTCCTCCTCTTGATTATGTCTTCTGATTAGTCCTAGAGAGTTAGAAAGAAAACATAGCCAGATGATGTGACACAGAATCCTGGCACACTCCACCTCAATCAAAAGCACCAGCATGAGTGTCCTTATAGTGTGTCCCCTAATAGCAAATGATAAGCAGGCATGACTTCTGTGATGCCTCGTTCCTAATTCTGTATGACCATGAGGAATTATCACCTTGGTGTTAAGTGTCAACTAAACAAAGGTCATAACTATTTATAAATCATGTGTGATGTTTTCTGTAAATAGATTTAATAGAAATAACAGAAGGGCCCCAACAATTCTGTTGGTCAGGAAGATGGTCACAGATAAGTTGAGTGACCTGATTCAGGCTTAGCAGACATGAAAACAAAATTGACCAGTGTCTGGTACTGTTAAATCTGTCGTATTCTTTTTCCACATTAAATAACACTTTTACTATTTATACTACTTAGTTATTTGGGTGGAATTATAGACTTTAAAATTGTTTGCTTATCAGGTAAAAGCTTAAAAATATTGATAACTTTAAATTAATCTAAATTATGCAAACTACTCCAGGAACTTTAAAAAATCAGAGACTACATTATAATTATGCATCTACCAGTGGTATAGGTAGTAATGTAAGAAAAACCACTTTAACATTTTTGAAAGTTTAAATATAATTAAATGTTAGTAAAATTTAAATAATACAAAATAAAAACATTATTGAGTTGATATTTATCTAAAAACCTCACTAGAGTTTTAATGTATCTAACAACAACACAGGGAAATGTGATTATTGGTTTACTTTTCTTCTACTTGTATTTTTAGAAACATTCCTACACTATCATAATCCAGTGATATTTGGGCCCTGGTTTAATTCTAAGCATGTCATGTTTTCAATATCGTGTCCACAGTTTTAAGACAGATAATTGTCCCTGGGGATACCTATAAATCTACTCGTCCTCGAGTAGATGACAAGTAGTGTTTTACATCTTGGTCAATTTCATACGCTTATGTTTGAATAATCTGTCCCTATAACTTTTGTTAAGTCCTTGTACATCCGCGTCCACAAACCAAGTAAACCCTTCCCTCAATTTTAGTTGTCAGATGCAAATGTCTTAGGTTCCACTTATATAAGTTTCCTTTTTATATTTTCATGGCGTGGTGTCACGAATAAATGTGTTCCAAGATCCACCCACGGTCAGGTGAAAGTTATAGAGCCATTAAAAATACAACCGCATCAACTGCAGAGGGAACATTAGTGACAGCTTCAAGCAAGGTGACTGGAGAAGCACTCATCAGGCTGAGCCTCTTGTGTGGTGGATATGAGGGCTTAACTTACAACAAGCTGATATGTTCAAATTCACTCCACAACTTTGAATAATAGTTTTGAAACTATCAATTAATGGTTCAGCCTATTGTTTTTATATAAATAAACACAGCATCACGTTGTTTTTCTCAAAATCAATTCACTTTTATCGCCCTGTCTAAGGTTAATCAAGGATGACGCAGAATTCAGCAGTCAGCACAGAATCTGAGGTCATGTCCCTCTTGCGTGCACACTCATTCTGCTATCCATCCGATTGGCATCATGTTAACTGGAACAATGTTTTGAGTACAATAAGTGCAAACACTCACATCCTCTATCTCAGAGAAAATAAATTAAATCCTAACTATAGGGTATGGGTTACATTTAGTATGGAAAAACAAAGCAATTGGGATGGTAAGGAGAGTCCCGTATGGGCTACATGGGAACATGTTTTATACTACATACTACGGCAACACTAGGCAGAACCACTCAAGTGAGAGCCTCCCACACAAGTGGAACAAAGTCTTACGTACGGCTGTAGTGAGAAAAAGTGGCTTTTCATTAAAAAATAGTTTTTCATTTTCCTGTTCACTTCCAGATCCCCCACTCTTTGCACGGCTCTCGCCTGCTGCATCTCTCTGTCTGAGAAGGCGAGGTGGCAGTCCCATAAACCAGCTGGCTGAATGTGCTCATGCTCTCACATCCTTCTTCTGTTGTCATCTCCATGTACAGGAGCTTTCCTTGAGTAAAAATGGAGACAAAACTTTACACTACGTCAGATTTAATAATTTATTTTACTGAGGTACTACATGGCAGACACTAACCTCTTTTGTACTAACGACAGTGGCTCATGAGTTTTCATGTGATTTAGTGGGACCACTATGACAGACAAGAAACATTCGTTGCTCCCCTGCAGTTTCTGTCCATAGTTTCTCATAGGATTCCACAAGCCAATTTGGGGCACATGTTCTCATAATGTTTATGCTAGATGAATATCCAAAATGTATAAAGAACTCAAAAAATTAAACGTGACCAAACCATATAATCCAATTAAAAATGGAATACGAATGAAACAGAGAATTTTCAACGCGAGGCATATGGAACTGGGTAAGAAACACTTAAAGAATGCTCACCATCCCTAGTCATCAGGGAAACGCAAATAAAAATGACTCTAGATTCCATCTTATACCATGTCAGAGATGGCTTAAATCAAGCAATTGAAATGAGAGCACTTGTTGGTGAGGATATGGAAAATAACAAGCAGAACACTCATCCATTGCTGGTGGGAGGGAGAATTGTACACCACTGGGAATCATTTTGAGTGCTTTCTAAGAAAACGGGACAAATTCTACGCAAGACCACCAGCCATACCACCCCTGGTGTATACAACAAAAGATGTCCCCCAGACAAAAAGGTATTTATTTGCTCAACTATGTTCCACCTTTTTGTTACTGCAGAGTTTTGGAAACAACCTACATGTACCCTCAACGGTAGAAGTGAGAATAAAGAAAAGGTGGGGCATTTAACACAATGGAATCTACTAACTATTAAAACAAGGAAATATGAAATTTGTCCAGCAATGAATGAACTAGAATTATTATCCTGAGTGAGGTAACACGACCCAAATGACATGCATACATATTCTCACAATAAAAGCAGATATTAAGCACATAATACAGGATAACCAACTACAATACTGGACTGATGCACACCAATAAAGAGTCATATATGATGTGGAGGTAGGCCCTCTGCTCAACGCAGTACATAGGACAGCATGGGCTCCTTAGCGTTCCCACAATATGGGGAGTAGAAGAACTGTTTCTTCTGACATGACTGTGATCCCTCACATTGAAGCACTTCCCCCTGGGCAAGTTTGGTCTTTTTGGGCCACAGCAGAGAGGATATAGGTGGTACAGATGAGACTTGAATTAGGCTGAAGTCAGATTTTTAGAGAGGTGGGTTCCTTTTCGGACGACTAGGGAAAGGGAGGGAGAGATATCAGTGTGGGAGGATGAATCTGAAGTGATGAAGGAGGGGCCTACTTGCAATGGAAAGTGAAACTATTAAAATATTTTTAAATAAATGTTGGCCTAATTTGTGTCTATTGCTTTAAATTATCACAGATGTTTCATTCATTGTTCTTGCTTTAGGTCACCTTTTGTTCTGAATCTCACTTATAAGGAGATATAAATTTGCAAATCGTTTCCAAAAATATAGCATTTCTACGCTGAATGGCACAGCATCTTTAAAATAGGATGGTTGGCGCACATTCTCTGGACCCGTCCATTATGGCCAACTTCAGAAGAAGCCACACATACATGTCCCTGCCTCTGATTGCACTTTGTATGCTGCCTTTCGCCTGAGCACAAGGCTGGGCCAGGAGGCTCCAACACAGCTCTGTGAAGTTGCAACACTTGGTGGGGCCATTGCGCTGAGGCGCTGGTTCATCATGCTTCCGCCCAAAACACAGCTACCTCTCTGTTTCAGCTTGTCCCAAGCCCCGGAGCATGGATGCAAGGGAGTCCTGACCTTCCCTGTTTCTCCTTCCCACTTCCATGCCTTGCTTACGGGTATGAATTTCAATGTCAAGAATTTTGGTGAATGCCTGAGTCCTAAGGAACTATGTGGGAATATAATTTTTATGTGTGTGGGAAGTATTATGGCTAGAACATCAAATTATATTAAGGTAAAATAATTATTCTGAATCCATTTTCAACATGAAATTCTAGGCGTAATCTGCAGCTGCCACACTTAGTATGTGCTAGTCAAATTATTAGGATTATTTCACCGAATTACGCATCAAGAGGATGTCTGGTACAGTGGGATCAAGATGTTTTTAATGATTCAAGCTCACAGAAATAGTATTTAGGAAGGGGTTTTACTAGATGAAGTATGATCCATTAACCGTGATAAGGGACTAAGGTCTGGACCTTCACTGCAACAGGAAAATCTGATGTGAAAGCAAACCGGGATGTCTAAAGGGAATTTGTCATGTTCTTCCCTGTGAGCTCCGGACCATGAGAGTCCGGGTTGGTCCAACTTTAAAGTACCTGATGAAAGACCTAACTGGATCCGGAAGCACATGGGCCCAAGAAATACATTTGTCATCAAGGAAACTGAGTGTGTGACTTGAAAATGAACAACAGGCAAAGCTGACACAGTGGGAGTGCTCATCGTGTGATGGACAGTGCTAGTATCTGTGGTGCTCCCTGAAGATAGTTTTGCATTTTTTTATTTAATCACTTTAACACTTGAGCCCAGAAACACTTCTTCTCTCCTCCAAGTCCCACCCCATTATGTCAACTTCCTTTCTGTAAATCTCCATATCCTCCATCCTCGTCCTCGGGGTCCCATAGGGTGTCGTCCCCAGAGGCAGTGTGCCAACTACAGGTCACCATTAGAGGTGGAAAAGTTTACATTAGGGGACTTGGGAACTCTGGTCCTGAAGATAGAGGACCTCTTAAAGACTCACCCACCAGGGAGTGGACAGAGACGAGGACTCCCACAGACCTGGGCAAGAGCTGTGAGTTGAAATGGAAGTTGGAGTGAAGGACAGGAAGAGGGAGTGTTTGACAGGAGCTCCACAAGGATACTATTCAAGAGGCTGGTGACGTGGACCCGGGGGACTGCACAAACTGCACGTACCAGTGAAGGACATGGCAGCAAGAAGAAGCTGACACCCACTGCTCAGAGTGTAGCCATGGACAGCTCTTCTCCCACATGGAAAAGGGGAGGCAGGAATCAGGGGACTGCCCCGGACAGACCTGTGCTGCCTCTATTGAACACATTCGCACTTGGGGGAGAAGCCCTATGGGAACACAGATGAAGAGGAGGGAGGATATTCAGATGAGACGCAGATAGGGGGTGGTCAGAAGTAGGGAAGAAGACTTCACTGTCCAGAAGTTAGGTGGGAGAAAAGGTGGCAGAGGGGAATTCCACCTGCTTCCTCCGAATCTTTGCATTTTGGTGAACTGAACTTGAAGGGAAAGCTGGAAATTTTTCATCTACAAACAACCAGAAATGAAGACCGGGAGAACAACGGCCCTATTTATAATCAAATGCAGGAAGTGAGAATTGTGTGTGTAGAGAGTTTGGGCTTGCTTTTTCGTAAGTTTTAAAAACACTCGAATTGGAATGCAGGATAAGTGCAGGATATTTTAAGTGAGTGGCAGGGGTGAGCAAAGGAGAGTGAATAAGTGTGGTTGAAAGCAAAGGGGAGTGGTGTTGAGAGAAAGGCGATGATAGAGAGAGTAAGCACAACTAGAGTTAAGAAACATACAGAATAAAAACAGTTAAAAGGAAAGATACACCATTAATAATTGGGAAGTGAAATCAAGCCTAACCCAAAGACATAATTTGTTCTCGGGGGTAAAAGATGAGATGAGAACGTGGGACAGAAATGTGAAGAAATCATGGGAGACTTCATAGAAACAAGTCAGTGTGCTGCAATAACAATGTCCCATTGCAACCGGAGATGGGAGACAGCAGTGACAGGGATGACATATTCAAGCCTCCTATGCCGAAAAGAGTGATCCCATCAGGAAATTAGTAAATTCAGAAGTACCACAACTGTCCTCATCACAGAAAAAGATTCTGAGAACTTTTCCATAAAGTCATGACCCTATCCAAGAGCCACAGCATGGAGAACCATGCCTAGTTCAGAAAATAAAAAAAACTGAGTTCATATATAGAGATAACGCGGTGGAGAGGTATTTAATTTTCCAATTATCCTGGAGAGCATAGGATATATATGAACAGCATATTGTGTACACCCGGCACTGGTCCCGAGGTCCTGATTGCTCTCTTCTGCATGAGTGAAGCAGATGTAATATCATAGCCACATCTACAACACTGCCCTACGGCTCTGCCTCCACATGGCCACTGCTGGGCGCAGGGTTGGCTTTGTACCAGCGCTGATGTTTCTCCAGGTTTCAGAGTCTCTCACCATGCCGGATCAGCAACCAGTTTGTTGGCACGCTGTGGCGACGAGCAGAGATGGGTTTGCACTCAATCAAATAATGCTGAACAAAGGAATATCAAATGGCTTAGAAGCCTTAGAATGTTCGTGTCTTAACC
>NW_026131717.1:0-22100 GCF_903995435.1 Acomys russatus
AGTTTGGGGTTTATCTTCCCTGTGTCCAGAAGGAGCGGCCAGTAGAGACAGTGGCCAGAGACAAGGAGCACACATTGGCTTGTTAAGTCTCTGAGTCCCCTGAGGAGCAGTGACTTTCAGCAAGATGGCCTGGCTGGGACATAATGTTCAGCTTTGCTCGCTGTCCTTCAGTCAGGCCGTCTAAGTAGCCACACAGTCCTAGGTGAGGTCCAAGCTGCTGCTGAGGCCACAGGACAGAGTGGTGGGGAATATGGGCTCTAGAAGGGAACCTAAGCCACCCAAATCCTTGCTGTAACTCGTAACAGGGGGCAGAGGTCATCCTCCTCCTCCTCTGTCTTTCTCTTCTTTCTCCTCCCTCCTCCTCCTCTTTCCTTTTTGCTTTCTTCTTTTTCTATAATATCTTCATAAAATTATATATGGCTCCTGACATCAGAGAAACTGCTATTTTCACTTATAAAATGGAAAAACCTCAACTGTAAGGAAAAAAAAAACACATCTCAAGGAGAAACTTTTGTAGCTAGGGACGCCTCACAAAAAACCCTAGTCAGTTTTGCACATCATCTCAGCCTCTCTCAGCTCAGCAATGGCCACACGTTCCTTCTGAGTCATCCTTGGTGCCTTTGACATCTGACTAACGGTAAATGCTGTTGCCATGGAGAGTACACAGTGAGTGCCCCTCTCAGCCCCTCACGACTCTTACCGTCACCTGCAGGAGAGGAATGAGGGTGTATCCAAGTCAGGCCTGGTGGTCCCCATGTAGGCTTGAAAGTATGGCGCCTTCTTCTTCCCAAGGTTTTCCTTGGTGGCCTGGCTTGTGACTGGAGGTCTTCACACTTGAAGGGGATGAGTGGGAAGGGTGGTGGGTGTGAGAACTACAAATTACAGGAATGAGGGAAAGAGCATCTGCTCTTCCTACGGCATAGGACAATGGCTAAGACTGTGAGGTCTGTAATCGGCTGACAAGGTTGAAATTCTTAGTCTGGATGGATGACAGTCATTTGGATCGTGACTTCCTTGACCTCCCAGCACCTGAGTTCTGCTACAAGTAAAAAGATGTTGGGGCCCGGGCATGACATGGCCACTGAGCATTGTGTAGACCAGTTATTGCTGTTTCTCCCTGCTTCTTGTGTTGCCATGGTTACTGGGTAAAGCATTCTGTAGGCCAACACAGTACCCTGGGCTTACAGCCATGGCAAAGGGGATGTTAACACTTTCTAGTCAAGGAGAGGCAGGGGGTAACAGGATTGTCACCTGGGATTCCATCCATTACTGCTTCCCGATCTGACCCCAGCTGCACGTGATCTCCACAGGTGCTAGATTATACGTAGGTAAAAGGTTAATTGTGGGTGGGGCTGTCTGGTGCAGCCTCCATAAGGCCATCACCTATGATGGGTGGAGGTTTGATGACACAGCCATTCTTGAATCACCATGCCATGTGAATGGCCCCTCACCCATTCTCCTGTGAGCCCAGTACACCAGTTGTTTCGCCACGTTGGAAGTGAGTAGAGCCCTTGCTTCTCTCGGGTCCTGGCGGCCCTATCTAGAGTGAGCAGGTATTTGTTCACATCTCCCCAGGAAGATCACACAACAAGATCTTGCTGGCATTGCTCAGTCTTGGCAAAGGGTTTGCTGCACAATTGTGGGGACCTGAGTTCCAGCCACAGAACCCATATTTAAAAAAAAAAAAAGCTTGGAAAGTGGAGTACACTTGTAAACCCAGTGCAGGAGGTAGAGGCAGGAGGATCCCTGAGGCTTGTGGCCAGCTAGTCTACCCAAATAACTGACATCTAGTTCTGATGAGACTCTGCCAAAAAAACAAAACAAAACAAACAAAAAACAGGCTAGATAAGACACTTGAGGCACAAGCATGACCTCCACATGCAAATACACTTGTGAATATACAATCAGGCACACATGTGTGTGTGTGCAAACACCCCACTCTCACCCCCCACACACACACATACAAAAAATAAATAAAACCAAAAGTGCTCACTAACACCACCACCAGAGTCACTTTAGCATGGGGTCTCGAGTTGCTTCATGTCTGTCTTTCTATTCCCTGGGGACCCTCAAGTGAAAGAGAAGAGGCCACTTCTGGATACCTAGGGCTGTGGAAACTGAAAGCGTCTCTGGCCTCTGTGCTTCAGGGAGGTGAAGAGCCGGAAGCGGGTAAAGAACGTGAGGGGAGGGGTGAGTGTAGAGTGAACCTCGGAGGTGGTTGGAGGCTACACGCTTCACTAGCCTTGACTTTCCTTTCCCTCTGGCGCTGATTTTCAGTGGTTCCCCCTTGATCCAGTGGATGCAGCTAACAAACCAGTGATCGCTCAGGAGCTACCAACAGTGAGTGTTGATTCCCATGTCTGTGGCTCAAAGGACAATGACAGTGTCACTGAAAAGCTGGGCCCACTGGAGGCCGGGATTGTGTCCTAGGCTGTAGGATGGCCACATGTTGGCTCCACTCATGTTTTTAGGCACGAGGCCAAGACACTGTGACTTATAGCTGAGGCAGAAGGCACAAACGCCAGGAAAACCACAATTGCACTGAAGTCCTCACCTCACTCCTTGTCCACTCACATTCCATCGACAGGTCAACTGGGTGAGTCCTCTTACTCATGGGTGAGGCAGTGTACTCCACCTGTAATGACAGTGAACTTCATGGCTAATTGGCAAAGAGGTGCAATCCTATCACTCATAAAAGTGGAGCTCAGAAGTTGACAATCCAATTTTCTACAAGTGTCCCGTCCTTCTGAGCCAACCAAGCTTCTGGATGCGCACAAAGAGAGCTGGGTTGTTTGCTGGGTGCTGTGACTGAGTCAAAGGAGACCGGTGATCCAGGGCCAGAAGTGTCACACATTCTATCATCCATA
This sequence comes from Acomys russatus, assembly GCF_903995435.1. Taxonomy (NCBI): domain Eukaryota; kingdom Metazoa; phylum Chordata; class Mammalia; order Rodentia; family Muridae; genus Acomys; species Acomys russatus. The sequence goes on from NW_026131717.1 coordinate 2,868, forward strand.
CAAGTTATGATGCTTCGGGCATTGTGCTGAGAGCACAGGAAACAAAAGGAAGTTGCAGACATCAGAGCCCAGTGTGTGGGAGAGACATGCACTGACCTATATACCATAGGGGTGCCTGGGTAAACCACAGACCTATACCATAGGGGTGCCTGGGTAAGCCACAGACCTATACCATAGGGGTGCCTGGGTAAACCACAGACCTATACCATAGGGGTGCCTGGGTAAATCACAGACCTATATACCATAGGGGTGCTGGGTAAATCACAGACCTATACCATAGGGGTGCCTGGGTAAATCACAGACCTATATACCATAGGTGTGCCTGGGTAAACCACAGACCTATACCATAGGGGTGCCTGGGTAAATCAATCACCACAGGGGAATAAGAGTAAATTAAGTCCCCGTCATCTGTCCTGGGGACATGGCTCCAAGAGTGTGTGCACGCATGAGAGCCTGAGTTCAGTCCCCAGCGCTATGTGAAAACCTTGGCTTGGCAGCATGTGCTTTTAACCTCAGAAATGGGAGCAGAGACAGGAGGAAGCCTGGGGCTCACTGGCTAGCCAGTCTAACTAAGTCAGTGTGCTCCAGGTCCCAGTGAAAGGCCTGAGGAGTGACATGAGGCTGACCTTTGCCCTTCATGTATATGCACCTGCACACACATGAACACTTACACATACACACTAAATTTTACAAACATATAATTAACATCTTTGCTTTAAAAATAATTATCTGTATCCTTTATTCATTGCAAAGGCGGACAGGCACCCTGAGTTTCAGGCCGTGGTCCCTGAGCGCCATTTTCCAGTATAACAGGTAGGGTGTGGGTGGAGAATAAGACACCTGCCAGATGAACTTATGCGAAGAAAAAGGTGTGGAAGACTAATGAGGCCTCCCCACACGGACCCAGCGTCTCCCCACACGGACCCAGCGTCTCCCCACACGGACCCCATGGTCCCCACACATATCCAGTGGTCCCCTTCGAGCATTTCTATTCTACAGGGTGAGAACATTTTAGTAATGACAAAATAATAGAATGGGGCTAGACAGATGGCTCGGCTAGTAGAGTCAGGGGTCTGGGTTTAATCCTTGGAGCCTACATTAAAAAGCCGAGCACAGTGGGATGTGTGTGCGACCAGTGCCAGGGAGGTAGAGACAGGTGGATCCTTGGGCCTTGCTGCCAGCCAGCCTCTTGATCAGTGAGCCTTAAGAAAGTGTGAGAAATCCTGTCTCAAAAACAAACAAGATGGATGATGAGGGAGGGACACACAAAGTTGACCTCTGGCCTCCATTAAAAAAAAAAAAAAAAAATATATATATATATATATATATATATACACACACACATACACACACACACATATATACACACACACATATATATATACATATATACACAGTCACATATTAATAATAATAAATTCAAAGATCAGGACATGAACCCAAACAGATATTTCCCCAAATAATGTACAAATGGTCGGCGAGTGTTTGGAAAGGCACACCTCAAGAGATACAAACAAGACAGGAAAGTCACACACGCCTCTGAGGAAAGCAAGCACAGGCACTGGGTTGTAAAGGGGCCCACGCTGAGAGGCCACACTGAGAGGGGTGCTCTGTCATTACAACTGCTTGGTGACAGGGCAGGATGCAGGGTTCGGCCTTGATGGTTACCCCCAACACTTAGAATACAGCATAGCCCTCAGGGGGCTTCAGTTTTCCTGAATGAAGTAATAGCGATTGTAACTGACACACACAATGGGTGCTAGAGCGTTCTAAACATAGGTCCAGTGTGTTTCACATGACTGGTTTTAACATCACAAGATAATAAGAAAACAAGTATCTGGGGCTGGGAGGCAGCGTGGGTGCTAAAGAACCTGGTGTGCAAGCGTGAGCGTGGTGCCCAGAACCAACACCAATGCCAAGCGAGTGTGGTGCACAGGCCCGCTGAGCAAGTGTGGTGCACAGGCCCGCAATCCCAGCTCTTCTGAGGAAGTCAAGGGGCTCCCTGGGCTTCACTGGTCAGGACACTTAACCTGGTCAGCAGACTTCAGGCCAGTGAGGAGCCCTGGCTCCCCAAACAAGGAATGACACCCGAGGCTGGCCTCTGGCTTCCACATGCACACACACATACACACACACATACACACACACACACATACACGCACACGCATGTGCACACACACAGATAAAAAGACCGCATCCTTCAGCCACGGTGATATACTTCCAAACACGTCCTAACACACTTAGTAATGCTCCCACCCTCATAAACACAGTGTCCAAGTGCATAGACACCACAGACAGGTGTGTGCAGTACAGACAGGTGTGTGGGTTCCCTATCGTTGTTGATAAAAATAGCACATGATCTTGGAAGAACAATCTGTTTCAACCCTAGGAATTTGGAAAAACACTTGGAACAAGAGCGGATCTTATTTTTGTAGATAATTGGCATTTCCTGTCGACCTCAAATATTTTAAAATATTAAATAAGCTTGATAGCATACAGAGGCAGCTCTGCTGTCTCCAAACCCTTGTGATCTTTGGCATCTGATGTTTCCCCTTTTGAGCACCTCCCCCTATCCCTCCATCCCGCCATCCCCATCCTCCTACCCCATCCCTCATCCCCCCCCCCCTCCTACCTTTAAAGAGCTACAATAAAATCTGTAGGACTATCAAGACCTTTCAAACATGCAACCGGGTTGAAAGGTGTGAAAACCGCAGCAGGAAGTGTTTGCTAAGCGGAGAGTGTTCCCACTGAGTGGTACAAGCTCTTCCAGGGCCAGATGGCTCTGGGGGCTGGTAAGGAGGTAAAGGCGTTATCTAGGTCAGTGTCAGATCCAGCCCAGGTCACAAATGATGGGGGTTGTGAGGCTGTGAAAGGGAGAGGAGGTGAGGAAGGAGGGGCTCACCGCTGAACTTGGTTTCCACTTGCCTCATTTCTCAGTGACCTTTGAACCTGAGTTTCGATCGCAGTTGTGAAGAGGGAGCTTCCTGAGCCAGGCCCTGCTGTGTGTCCACTGCGGTCCCCAGCAGAGCAGGGTAGCAGGAGGATCAGCTGGGCTACTCGTAATGTTCAGGCCAGCCTGGGCTACCTAGTAAGTCCCAAGCTAGGCTGAATGGTAGAGCAATTCTAAAATAGGGTCAGTGTGGTGAGGGGAACAACTATTCTGTAACAGATCTGTAATTGTGGGCTGATCTCCAACCCCAAACTACAGGGTAGTGTTGATTTTCCCACTTTAGAGAGGATAAGCTACCATATATAAAATAGAATATAGGCTCCCTCATACACAGGAACAAGTATATGTGATTGTGACTTTTCCACAAGTTCAGCCATGTGTACCAAAACCATACAGAACATTACAAAGAAGCGGCCCAATAATTCTACGTACAGACATTTATCCTAAGTAACGATCAGAAGTCACCACTGTGGACTCACTCTCTGGAACCTGGAGCGAGGGAAGCCCTCCTTCTGTAAGTCGCCTTAGGCCCTGGTGCTTTATCACAGCAACAGAAGTGCAAGTAACACAAAAGTTATTTAATTTTTATGATACTTATTAATTGAGAAGGAGGCAGAGGGGCTGGGCCAGAGGACACCCAAGGTGGTTCTTTCCTTCTACCATATTGGTTCTGAGGACTGAACTCAGGTCATCACTTTCAGCTGCAGGCACCTTGACTCGCTGAGCCATCTTGCTGACCCAAAATGATTTTTGAAAGCAAACACCAGGAGCTTTCCAGTATTCCACACAATGCTCAAAGGCAGGACGGTGGAAGTGCAGACAGAAGAAAGGAGTTCCCTGTGAGAAGGACAGGCGATGGAATTCTGGTCTTTGATGAGCGTTGGCTGCAGAGCAGGCGCCCACACCCATGGTGATGACGTTGCCATGAAAGAAACAACTTCCTTCTGTGCGGTCCTCCTCTGCCTCAGCATCCTGGTTCCGGCTCTGTAGGGAGCGGGTGCTGGGGACAGGATGAGCACTGCTCTCTATAATAGCTGTACTTCAAAAGGGAGATGTCCTGATTTTGAGACATTTTCCTGAAATATTATGCGCACTCACCTACTCCTCCCTACCCCTTAAATTCACAGTGGCCCCGGTACAACCCCCTGAGACCTAGGACTGCAAAAAAGAAACTATTGTAAATGTTGTATTAGTCAATTTAAATTATAATAATGTGGGTTTGTCATGACAAAAAATGCACCTAAGGAAGGTACCTCTACTCACCCTTCTTGTCGCCCTCCAAATTCAGGGTCATCCACTCCCTCTTCCAAACCATTCCCCTTTCTGCTTTCCTCTCTTCTTAATGTGTTCCTCAGGAGTCATTTACAGGAGCATGGGCATCTCATAGTAGCTACCCACCTCAATCAACTATTCACTGCATATATATTCTCAGGGAGGGTGGAGCCCCACAAGTCCCGGCCCCATTCCACGATAGAGTAAAGAGCACAGTTTTTAAAATAACTGACCTAATTATGGTAGTTTACAGCTAGCTCTTCCCAGGTATCAGCTTCTGGTTCCTCTAGGGTTAACAATTTGTGAACCAAGAGCTCCTCAGAATGCATGTCTATTTATATTTACTGGACTCTCTTGCAGCGATGACATGGATTTTTTTTTTAAACTGTAAATGCGTGTTGGCTTTTAGTGGTGACATTTTTAAAGAGGTGACTTTCTAGGTTTGAGCATTCTGTTGTTGTGATAACATGAGATCAAAGCCAACTTAGGTGGATTAAAGAGTGTCCTAGGTCACAAGCCATCATTGTAGGAGTCAGGCCAATGACGCTCAAGGAGGCGGAAACCAGGAAGGGCCACTGCTCTCTGGGTTCATTCTCTGCTTCCTGCCCAGCTACCTCCCTTATGCAGCCTAGGGCCACGTGGCAGCAGGTTATACCACCCACAGTTGGCCAGGCCCTCCTACGTCAGATAACAGTCACAATACTGCCCACATGCCAATCTTGACCTGAGGCAAGTCTTCAAGTGAATTCCCTCTTCCTAGGTAACTAAGGTTAAGTCAAATTGACAATAAAAACTAAGTAGCACAAGGTGGCTATGATTTTGGACAGATGGCATACATGTTGGGCTCAAAAGCTGAGCAAACGGCGCCATGTTGTAGTAAGAGGCAAAAGATGTTTGGAATAGGCAGAGCAACAATATGGAAGGAGCCTGGGTCTCGGATGGCATGAGGCTACCTTGCCTGTACAATTTGCCCTAAGTTTAACTCATGGGAGACAGAATAACCTATATTTGAATAAAAGCCAGTGTTCTTTAGTTTCTACTATAGCTGAAACAAGCCGCAATTCATATATATTCCAAATCCTTCATTTGTAGGATTAAACATGAAAGAAGGAACCACAGCAGACCATGCTGTGGTACTCATCCTGTCAGCTGTCTGGGAAGCTTGCTGAATGAAGGAAAGCAGTGTGGAATCAGTTTGATGACGAGCGATGTATTTTGGATACTTTATAAGATTCATGACACAAAATAGACAAAGGGTTTTAATCTGTGTGTTGTGGGCAGCAAAGGTTTCCGAACAAGTGGGTGAGATCTGGGGCACTGTCAGAAAAGGGAACAGAAAACAAGAAACAAGCCCCGACTTCTCAAGCTTCTGAGCCTGCCATTGCTGAAAACCCTACCAGCACCCTCGATGACGTCACGCTCCATTTTTAGCAACTGGCATTTCTGATATGCAGAGGCTGTTTGTGCAAAGGCATCATTAGTCGATGCTTCATGCGGGGGACTGTTGCCTGTTTCAATTATTCCTTAATAGATCAGATAGACGTAGAGACCCCTCTTAGAAGGGGAATCAGCCTCGCTTGTCTGCCCTGTCAGAAGATGTGAGCATCCATAATTCATTAAAATTATCTCCTTGCTTTCATTTTACACACAAAGCAATACAGGCACCTGCTTGAATATAAGGGTTTTTATTCCCCAGAGTCTTACGAGGAAGGGGAAAGTGTATCATCATACTTTGAATTAAACTGAAAACGGCATCACCTAAGCAAACGGGCCACTTGGGGCAGCTCCTCCAGAACACCCCCTTGACTCTTAAGGATTCATGTTATGTGGCATCTCATGGCCTTCGGCTGCCTGCTCTCCTCTCACCCATCCTCCTTCTCTGTGGCCTGTGTTGACATTCTATAGCCTTCCCTTTGGCTAAAGTGTGAATTTTAGGGGGCCAGGAGGGACTCAAACCAAGCACAAGGAGTTTGATTCTCAGAACCTACCTGGAAAAATGCAGGTGTTGTGGTCAAGGTGTGGTGGTCCAGGTGTGGCGGTCCAGGTGGGGCGGTCCAGGTGTGGTGGTCCAGGTGTGGCGGTCCAGGTGTTGTGGTCCAGGTGTGGTGGTCCAGGTGTGGCGGTCCAGGTGGGGCGGTCCAGGTGTGGTGGTCCAGTGTGTGGTGGTCATTTGCCTCTAATCCTAGCTTGGGAAGCAGGGACAGGAGGACCTTTGAGTTTTTGCCGGCCTGTGTGGCTGAAACACGAGCTTCCTGGGTGGAAAATAGCTCACATGAGATGAAGGACATACTCCATTTGTCCTTTTCCTCTGGGAGGCATACAGGTCGTTAGAACCTTAGCATCAAGTCATTAGAACCTTCACTGGAGCTCAAGCCTGATGCCCACACAGGCATTTTAGTGTAGCTTTCTGGGGCAAGGCCCTCTGTGTCTCTGAAACCTGTTTGCTTTCAGAGGAGAACTCAAACCCTAAAGAATATGGGAGGGGAGGGGAGAGGGGGGATGGGGTATGGGGGAGGGGGTATGGGGTATGGGGGCACAGGGGGAGGGTACAGAGGGAGGGGGGTATGGGGGGAGGAGGTTTGGGGGAGGGGGTATGGGCGAGGAGTACAGGGGGATGGGGGTATGGGGGGGGGTGGGGGGATGGGGGAGCAGGATGGAGGATGGGAAGGTGGTTAAGGAAGGACGGGGGGAGTGAATGGGCAGTCATTTGACCCAGCCTTGTGGTGGGACATTCTGTGTCAACTTACTCTTTCTTCCTCTCTCTCCCTACCTCTCTCCCTCTTTTTCTTCCTCCATCTCTTTCCTCCCTCCTCCCTCCCTCACTCTCTCCACCCTCATGGGTTCCAGCTGTGTGAGAGGCTGTACCCTGATTCTACCCAAGTGAATGTTTCAGTCCCCACCTTCTCCAGCACTGTCCTGCTCTGAGGACTCAGGCCCACAAGTCTAGGGGGGGTGCGTGGACGGGGGAACGCCTTTACCTTCAGCAGCGTCACTTTGGTGAGGGCATTTACAACACAGATATCTGCAAATCCACCAATGGTGCTTCCCTGTTCAGCTACCCGAGACAGCTGGACAAACGTCTGCTTTTTATGTCTTTCCAAGTTAAGGTGTACGTCACCCAGGTAAGGACTTGGCTGTCCTGCTTCAGCCTTGGAAAGAGATTTCTGGCCTTAGCAAACACGTTTAAGTTCACAGTTGTCTTGTTTTTCCCCTGGACAGTCTTCTCCCCCTCTTAGCCCTTGGATCTCTCCCCAGCAGGCCTTACTCTAACAAGGCCAGGCAGCTGGAATGTTCTACCATTCTCTGCACACAACTCCACCTGGACAGTGATCCACCCCTGGGAATATTTTATCTCTTTTAGAAAAGTGTATGTTTTAAATGCAGCTTTCAGTGTGTTCATTTTAAGGTACGAAACCAGGAAATGTCAATCATTACAGCAAAGCCCATGCAAATATTTAGAGAACTGAGGAACCAGTTGCTAGCTCCTTAGTAGAACTTGCATTTATTAATTCAATAAAGACTGCAAGACTCAGGATCTAGTTAAGGAAAGAATTTGGCATTTCTACCGAGTGTTAGACGTGGAGTTATCACATGACTTGGAAATCCACTCCTTTCTATGCACCCCAACAGGACTGGAGCCAGCATCCACACAAAAACTACCTGCGGCAGCTGCTCACTGTCAGTATTATTCTTAAGAGCTAAAGAGTACTGCACAACCTGAGTGTCCATCAACCGGTAAACAATTCAGCTTATCCATTGCACCCAGAAAGGGAAGCGAATTGGTGAAACTTTGCAGATGAACCTCGAGAACATATGCTAAGTGAAAGAAACCAGACCCAAAAGCTATACATTATTTTTAGATTTCAATGATTCAAATGACTCAATGTGGATGACATGTCCAGCTAATCCACAGTGACCAGCAGCCGATGAGCAGCCACCAGGGATCAGAGGGCTTCCTCTGGGGAGTGACGGCGGCCAACCCCGCTCTGAGTAGGACCGAAAAATCAAGAACCATGAACCTTAGTAGGTGACTTGTTCAGTGTGTGAGCGCACAAGGAATCCTTTACTAGAAAAACACATAAGCACTGACCTCAGAAGTGGCTCAGCAGGTAAAGGGCACACCTCAGAAGCCTGGAGAGCTGAGGTCAACCCTGAGCTGGACCCTTTGGGACCAGAGTCGTGAAATGAGAGAAGTGGCCCCCACAAGTTGTCCGCTGACGTTCACATGCATGCACACACAAACACACACGTGCAAATGAAAGCAATAAAGCATTGAAAGGACACACAGACTTACACGGGGTTGGGGGATGGGGAGTGGGGGATGGGGGTGGGGGATAGGGGTGAGGTGGGGGTGGGGGATGGGGGTGGGGGTGGGAAGCTATTTTTGTTTAGTAACAACAATAAAGACAATTACCCTCCGTGCAGAAAAATCTGAAATAGTGATCTGAAGTTGCTCTTAACCAAGTCTGCCAAGATGCTCACCCAGCGTTCTGGTGTCGCAACCTCACAAACGACAGCAGCTCATGTCTTAAGCCAAGTCAGGGAGAGTCCTACTGCAGGATACACTTACCCCTAGTCACACACGTGTGTCTGCCGAGAGGGTCGGGAATGCTGGGAAATATCTGTACCGTGTGCCTGAGCTAACCAGGATAAACCAAACCAAACCAAACCCTGAGCTGGGACCAACTGTGGCACCCCCAATGCCAAGGAGGGATGGCTGGTTTCCAGTTGGCACCAGCAGCTGGGAGGAACTGCACTTGGTTCCAGCAGACAGGGCTGAGCCTCAGGCTCACCTCCTCGCACCTCTAGCACAGGCTCTGGTGGTCTTGTTTTGTCTTTCCATTTTGCTTAAGACAAGCATTGTTGTAATGCAGGGTTTGGTTTTTGAGAAAAGAGTTGCATCTAACTGGGCCGTATGGCCAAAAGAGAATGACCTTCTAGTCCCCTGGCTCCACACCTCCTGACCGCTAGTATTAGTCTATGCTACCACGGCTGGTTTAAGCAGTGCTGGGGCGGACTCGGGGCTTTGTGTACACCGAGCAAGCATTGTACCAACTGATGTACACATCCAGCCCAATGTAGAGATTTCATTGTGATTTTCTAGACAACTGTTTGTGAAATGGAAAAAGTTCTGTACAAAGGGCTCCAGAAAAACAGGAAATCGTGACTTTCTCCTCATCAATGGACTCCTAGCCCTGACTCAAAAATCAAAGCAAATGGAGACCGTTTGAAATCCTTCACCAAAGACTTCTGTCTCACAAGAGGAGACAGCCTCGCAGACCACTCTTCTAACCTGGGCATCATAACCCCTTGCCCATGCCTGTTCTATGCTTGTCCCTTTGGTCGTGAGACCCACAGCACTTGAAATTGTATTTAGGTCCCTTCTGGGCCTTGATTGAGACCCCAGCTGAGGTGAAGACTCCAACTCTGATTCGGTTTAGTTATTAACCCAGAGCCCTTCCCTCTGCTATGCCTTGACGGCATAAAGAAAGGCACAGAATGGACACAGGACAGTCTGTCATCGTGGACACCCCATGGAGCCTTTCTTCTATCCCATAATAAGATTAATAAAAACTGTCAGTTTTATCTGCCTTGCAGGGCTGTTGGTGGAGATGAAAAAATGGAAATCTACCCAAGCCTGAGGTTTGCTGTCAAGCCCAATCCAAATGTCCCTTCCTTATGATCTACTGCCACATAAATTCACTTCTAGTCTTACACAGTGTCTTGGGGATTCTTCAATAGGCAATTCTTCGTGTTTCCTCATCTGATGAAAAAAGGACGAATGCAACATGTTCTAAGCAGAAAGGGAGGGATGTGTCCTTAGATCCTCCCACAAAGTTCCCCTGTGAGGAGAGCATGTAGACCCACCCAGCATTCCCGCTTGGATTGTTAGCTATAAATCGGGCTCCTGCTCATTTGAAAACTGCTGACTTTGAGTTTTGTTGGCTTTGATTTTTTTTTTTTTTTTTTTTTTTTTATTGGTCTGCCAGCCTTCCTTCCTCCCTTCCTCCCTCCCACCCTGGTGTCACAGAGTGATCGAACGCTTGGCCCACAGGGCTGCAAACATACCTGCTGTACACCAAGCTGCCAGGCTATCCCAAGAGAAGTCAATGCAATCAAGCAGGTTTTGAAGGGCGTCTGGACACCTCCTGGCAATATCTTTACCCATTCTGATGGGATTTTGAACAGAGACATTTCCAGTTTTCCTGTGGCCTTGACTATGGATGTGATGCGATACCTTCTCCAGATCTGAGTGTCAACTAAACTATCAAAGGCAGAAAGAAGCTCAGTCTCTGGTCTTTCACAGAATGTGACCTGGCATCCTGAACAATCACGTTACCTGTTGGTACAGACAGTCATCTGGGGAGAACTGTCACAGTGGCAAAACCATGAGGAACTTCTATTGGGACACTAACGGCAGTTGGGCATGGTGGCACAGACCTGGGATTCCAGCACTCCGAAGGCTGAATCATAAGGATCGTGAGCTCAAGGCCAGCCTGGGTGACATAGTAAGACACTGTCTCAAAAGCAAAAATAATAAAATAAAATAAACCAGCAAAACCAGACAATGAGCCTGGGGTGGTATAGCTCAGTGGGTAAGACAATTGTCATGCAACCATGAAAAACCTGAGCTTGGATCCTAAGAACTGACATAAAAGGACATTTCTATCTTGGTGACAGACTAAGCTGCCCTTCCGGTTGGCTAACAGAGTGTAAACTGGTGAATTTCTGCAGTAGGAAGCAGAGCCAACCCACCCTGGTTGGTTCCCTCTTCCAGCCTGGGATGAGTTTGTTCTTTGTATGTGACAGGATGTGTTTGGAGGAGAGATTTCCCTGGCCATTGGTGCTCAGAAAAAGATGGTGCTGAAGAAGAATGAGGGGAAGCAAGAGTCTTTGCATGCCTCACGGAAAACAGGGAGGCCGGAAGCATCTATCTGGAGCACGGCCAGAAATGAAGAGCAAACAAAACCTTCCCCCTGCAGAGATGGAGAGCCAGGTCTCAGCCTTGAGGAGGAATAGCTCACTGGCCAAGCTTTGCTGGATGACAGACAGAAGGCGGGTGTATGGGAATATAGAGAAAATGGGAATTCTTAAAACAGCCAGAGAGAGAGAGACAGACAGACAGACAGACAGACACATGCAGAGACACAGACACACACACACAGAGACAGAGAGAGACACAGACAAACAGACACAGACACACACACATACACACAGAGAAGAGAGAGAGACAGAAGAGAGATACAGAGAGACAGCGAGAGACAGAAAGAGAGAGAGACAGAGACAGAGCAAGAGAGAGAGAGAACAGAGAGAGAGAGAGAGAGAGAAGAGAGAGAGAGAGAGAGAGAGAGCAGGGACACAGAAAGCCCCCAGATTATGTTGCTAAAAGGCTCTTAGTTTAAAATTCACTCCACAGTCTCTTGCAGTTGCTTTCCAGTAGAGTCTTGGCACTAGACTCGGGCCCTGGCAGCGTCTTTGGTGACCCCCAAGTATAATAGCATGGAAGAAGAAACCTACCATATGTTTCAAGATCTATGAGTGTTTCATAATCGAGTCATAGCGAGGAGGAGAGGCTGGGCTGCACTCCGGGCATTATCGTAATTCACCTAGTGGAAAATCATGGGAGCATATTTCATATAATTAGGCCAAGAATGGATTTGCGCAATGGAAGGGAAGTGCCCTGAGCACAAAGCCAGTCCATCGCACGGTTCCTAGTCTGGACACAGCAAGTCTGGCAATAATTAATCAAGCAAGAGGAAGTGGTAGAGACCACAGTTCAGCTGTCCTCTGCACAAACCAGGGCAAGCAACTGGGGAACTCAGTAAAGGGCCCATCAAGACAGTGATGCGTTGTGGGCCAGAGCTTGTTCCCAAAGCATCTTGGGAAGTTTTGTGAATGCTAGTTAATTGTGCAATAGGGCAGGGCAGTAAGAAGTCCTTATTTTACCAATGCTAAGCATGCTGGGAGCTGGGGCCTCCTTGGGGCTTGCCTAGAATTCCTGGGGTGAATTGCTGAAAGACTTAAAAAAAAAAAAAAAAAAAAAAAGAAAGTGTAAGGGATAGAAAAGAACAACCAAAGTTATTATAGACATAGCTGATGAGAATAATCAGGGGTTGAAGTTTAGAACAGCTATTTCCCTTCAGGATGAGAGAAAGTTGGGGAAAGAGGAGGAGGAGGAGGAAGAGGTGGAGGAGGAAAAGGAGAAAAGGTGAGAAAGAGGAGAAGGAGGAGAAGGAAGAGGAGGAGGTGGAGGAGGAGGAGGAGAAAGTTGCTGTTGTACTAAGCCCAAGAGCCACCAAGCTGCATGCAAGAAACTATGGCAACGAAACCTTCTAACTAGTTTTATTTAATTTCTGGTCCCCAGTCTGCCAGAGAGATGGGCTCTCAGGGTGGAGTCTGGTAACTGGCTGTCACGGGATGCCCTAGAGTTGGAGCCGAGGGCACATGTGGCCTTTGCTACAGATGCTTTGTGCTCCCTTCGTCAGATCCTGCCAGATACCGTGAGGATATGAGAGAGGAGACTGGTCCCAGGGCACACTCCCAGGATTGTATCAGCAGTAACAGGTGCATCAACTTTTACGTAGACAATAGACACGACGGATGGGTGATGGAGAAGATGGCTGTGGACACAGAGGCCACAGAGTGTAAGGAAAGCCAACATCCCAGTGGCTGGGAGTCACAGCAACTCTCCGTGTAACCGACCTGGGCTTAAGCAACCCAGCGCAAACACATGGCTTCCTGGTAGAAAACACTTCGATCCTGCTCCTTCACTAACTCCAGTGTGGTGTTCTCTCCAGGTAACAAAATTCGTCCCCGCAGGGAAAGGAGAAGGGGAGGGATCTTTAGGGAGAAACCTGGTGAGTGGTGCATTCAGTTATCACTTCTGCTCGAATCCCATTAGCCAGGAAGTAGTTGTGCGATCATATGATCACACCTTGTGTGTGTGTGGTGTGTGTGTGTGTGTGTGTGTGTGTGTGTGCGCGTTTTCTATGGAAATAGAAGTGTGACGGCAGCTCATGTCTTACTTCTGTGTTAGAAGTCTCTCTCCTGAATCTACTCAGCTGAGCCCAGCCCTCCTCTCCTTGTCCCATACAGCACCTTTGGACCTTCCCTCACTAACGACACTGTGACCCGCCTGTTCTGCTCTTCATCTCCTCTTCTTCGTCAACTGCGTCTTGCAAGAACATCTGGGGTGCTGTCTTAACGGCCTGGCCTTGGCTCACTGAGCAACACCTCCCTCGGTGTATCGAGGGCCAACAGGAAGTGGCTTCTGACACTCTCTGTGCTCTGTGTGACACTCAAAACTTCAAAACATGATGATTGGGCTGGTCGGGTTGGCTTAGTGGGTAAAGGCGCCTGTGGCAAAGGCTGACAACCGAGTTTGATTTTTTTAAATATATTTAATTAATTACTCATATTACATCTCAACTGTTATCCCATCCCTTGTATCCTCCAATTCTTCCTCCGAGTTTGATTGTTGAGACCAGCTCCATAAAGTGACCTCTGACCTCACCACGCGTGCATATGCACAGTGTAAAAGTATCTTTCATATACAAATCAAGAGCTGTGCTGTCCTGGTGGTGATTGGGAAAAGCATGCGCAATGTAGCTCTGGATACAGTGACCGCTGCCCAGATCATCTCGAAAGCCCGTGGAGCCCCACACCAAGTGAGTTAGAACCATAAGGATTCAGCCGTCATTGCCGAGGTCACCTATTTTTTGTCCCTGCCTTTCCATGTTTCTTGTGAGGTCCCCCCCCCCACTTCTGCCTGCTTTGGGGTCTTTGCTAATTGCTGGTGATGATGTTGGCTGTCTTGCGGGGACAAATTCTGGATAAGCACGCTCTGCTCGCTTTCCTTTGGCCATCCTTGAAAGGCCTTGCCGAACTGAGCATCTAAGACCCGTGTTCTTTCTTCTGATTGCCTGTGTATCTTATTGATTAGATGACCTTAAATAAAGAGAAAATTGCAATCAGGACCAGGGAATGGGATGCGAAGCACATTGGCTCTCAGTCTGGACAGGCAGCATAAACGCCGACAACATTTCCTCTATAGAACGTTGTCCTTTATTTTCTGACAATTCCGTAAACTCTGTACTGAAAAGGGAGAATAGGGGAGTTATGTAATCTGAACTCCAGGGATCTGTCCCAGCCCCTAACATCTACATAGAGTCAAGAGAGACAGTAAGGTAGCGCTGGCCGAGTGTTCAAGCTTTACTTCATGCACTGTGGTTTTTCTCTGCACTTCCCCTGGAGCGGCACTTCCTGCAGCCACTGTCTCCAGAGACCAGCAAGGTGGCGCGGAGCTGCCTCCCATCTCCCTGAGCTGCTGAGGAGCCCCCAGAGCACCATGAGGCATGCCCTCTGTTGCCTAGTCTGTAAGTTAAATCCAGAAAACAGAAGGCAGGGAATTCCCTCGCTTCCAAATTAATATTTGTTTTAAAGCATATTTTGAAGATTTTTGATTTAAGTATTGTCCTTGGAATCTCACAGGTTGTCTTGGCACAAGCCCTAAAGTATTAGATACCAGGGAGTCAAACGAGGGGTCGGAGAAATGGCGCCACAGGAAGCATTTTGCCACACAACCTGATGACCCGAGTCTGTCCCCAGACAGGACCCACAGTGCAAGGAGAGGGCAGACTCTACGAGGTTGTCCTATGACCTCCCCGCGCGGTGCTGCATGTAGGCACCCGAATAAATGAAATAAAGCATGAAGTGTTGAGTAAAGCTTAGGATTACAGCTCGACACCATCAAAAGCCACAGGCATAGCAGCCCAGTGTGTTACCACAGCACAGGGCTAGGCCTCCAGACCTTATGGAGGCTTTCAGATGTGAGAGCTAAACCTTGCAGCTGGGCGTTTAGTGGTGTTCACCTGCAACCCCAGAATTGCAAAGCTTTGGGGCAGGGGTGCAGCAGACGGACCCTCAAACTTCAGGATCATCTTCCGCTCCATCTCAAGTTCATGGCCAACCTTGAAGTACATTAGACCTCGATTCAAAGAAAGGAACAAATGCTTTTCCATGTACTCAGCGTGGGTGGAGGTCAGTGGGGGCGGGATTTCTGCCGGAAGTGTGCAGTGACGGACTTGGCCCTGGCCAATCTTGATGGCCCCTGGATTTAGAGTCGCGATTTTCATCAGGGGCATGAAGACACGGATGATGGAGGGAACGCCAGTCACTGACAGACAGTGGGTGTGGAGCCAACTGGTGTGCTAAGTGGCTGCAAGGCAGAAGACAGGACCTTAAAACACGAATGCCAGGGCCAAGCGGGTCCTGCAGGAGCTTGCGCGAGGCTGCTCACCTTCCCAGAGCAGCAAGGCATGTCGTGTTACAGAGCCTCCCTGTTCCTTAACTACTTCTCCAGCAGCTCAGGAGGGCTTCATGATATTTCTCCAATGTGACTGACTCTACGCAGATAGCCCAGCATCACACACGGCGTGGATGTCTTCCACTTTACAGCCGCTTAGCACACTGAGCTGTCTCCCACACCCAGCGTCTATGATCGGCTGCTGTCCCTCCAAATCCACCTCAGCACGGCGCAGCAGCTGCCTCACCCTGCCCAAGACCCTCTTAGACTCTTCCCACCAAGGCCCTTCCTCGCCCCCTTTCCTCACCAGCCACCTCAGCCACCTCCGTCACTCACATCCATATTTTCCTTTCTCCTTTCTTCTGTTCCTCCACTGCCGAGGCTTTGTGTTGGCTGCCCTGGGTTCTTTCTCTGCCATGAGCAAGTGGCTGTGTGTTCTCCCCTCTCTCCTCTCCTGATGCCCAAATCGGCATCCTCATCCTGTCACCTTCCACATTCAACCACCTTGCCCAACCTTCCCTTCCAGATTCCTCTCCAAGCCCTACCCCAGCTTCACTGGACAACATGCTGCTGTTTTCTTCTCATTTAAAACAGTTGTATTATGAAATACTATGTTAAAAGGCCCACTACGGGTACAAGGAAAACCCCAATGCACAGCAGCCCTGCACCAAACAGCTGGATTATTTTTCTCTTCTCTTTAAACTTTTATTTATTTATTTATTTTTTTTGGTTTTTCAAGACAGGGTTTCTCTGTGTAGCCTTGGCTGTGCTGGACTTGCTTTGTAGACCAGGCTGGCCTCGAACTCACAGCAATCCACCTGCCTCTGCCTCCTGAGTGCTGGGATTAAAGGCGTGCCACACGGAGCTGCTCTTTCTCTTCTTATAGAGCTGTGATGGCATTGTGGGGCCCTCTACTCCACCTCCCCGATCCCACCTTCCACATGTCAGCAACAAACATACCTGAAGATTCCGCTTCTAGCACATGAGGTCTGGGGAGGAGGCGGCCATGGCTAATACATCAGGCCTCTGCTTCCTGCAGGCAGAAGCTAAGTTCCCTGGGGTCCTCTGACTGCCCAGATCACAAAGAAGCCCAGAGACCTAAATGCTGGTGGTGAGGACCCCTGTGAAGGGACACGGGACACGCGTGCCATCTCACCTCTGGGAGGACGTGTGAAGAGGAGACTGATTTACAGTCGCCCAGTCATTATAAAGCCTCATACATCCTGCCAGTAAAACTTCATGAGCTGCTGGCCTGTGCAGTAGCACCCAGGTCAGTCCTCCGCCCTCTGCCGGGAGCTCTCTGCTGGTCTTCTTGGTGAAATGCCTGGGTTTCTTTAAGCCTTTGCCACCAAGTGTCAGTGTCTGATCACTGTGGTTCAGTTTGGCTCTTAAATGAGACCGAGTCCCTCAACAGAGCCTCTTCCTCAGAGGGCATCTCCGTGCAGCACCATGTGTGTGAAATTCCTCATAGTACCGATATCCTAAGTCTTTATTCCTAATTGCCCACGACGAAAATGTCTGTCTCCTATGTTCCCCTCCCCATACCTACCCGTCAAATTGTCACCCATCCTTAGGACTCTGTCCTTTCTCCCTCCACAGACACCTGTCTAGGAAACCCTAACACACAGAATTCTTTCACCACCTTGAACTTTGAGTCCTGTGCATCTACCAGCGAGTATTGAATGGGAGTTCAAAGCCAAACAAGAAGACTGTTTTTATTTACGTGAAATCCTGCTGAGTCCTTAGCACTGTGCGAGGCACCTGGATGTGCAGCAAGTATAGTATACACATCATCTATTATTACATTTTGATTGCAAGAGACAGAGGTCTGATGGGCTGTGCTGGCGGCTGCTGTGATTTAAATGCCTCCCCCTAAAGCTTATGTGTTGTAAACTGCAAATGGACATATTGCTGGTATTTGGAGGATGGACTTTGGGGAAGCAATGAGCATTGTGCAAAATTGAGTAGGGGGCATCTCATGATAGCACCATGTTTTTTTTTTTTTTTTAACAATTGATTTAATTTTAGTTTATGTGCATTGGTGTGAGGATGCCAGATCTCTTGGAACTGGAGTTACAGACAGTTGTGAGCTGCCGTGTGGGTGCTGGGAATTGAACCTGGGGCCTTTGGAAGAGCAGACGGCACAGCACTCTTAACCACCAAGCCTTCTCTGCAGCCCCCAGCACCAGGATTTTAATAGAAGAAGCTGGGTTAACACCTTGGCCTGCCTTGGCATATGGTGCCTCCTCCTGTTACAGCACTGTAAGATGGCCCTTGCCAGATCTGAGAGCGATGGTTAGTTTCCATTGCTAATTGATCGGATTAATAGTAAGCACGTAGCACATCACTGAGGCGTGCCTTCGGGTGTGTCTTCCAAGCGCGTTACTGAGTGGGGAGGACCCGCCCTGTGTGTGGACAGAACCAAGGATTAGAAACACGAAAAGAGCAAGCACTGGGCGGCAACATTCTTTCTCCGCCCCCACCTGCTGAGACATGAGCAAGCAGCTTCTGGCTGCTGTGGGCCACAGATTCCTCAGTGATGGACCGAACCCTCAAGCCATAGTCAAAACAGGCCCCTCCTCCAACAACAGAAAAGTAATCCTAATGCTGGTGTCTTGTCGCTGGACATTGCTGCCACCAGAAACAAGAGCCTAAACCTTTCTTTTTTAAGATGGCCTTTTTAGTGTTCTGCCTTGTGCTCTGGCTCACGAGGTCCTCCATCTCGGCCTCCTGATAAGATGCACTACAGGTACACACCACTGTGCCCAGCCCCACTCTCCGTAAATTCTTGTCCTGGGCTGTTTTGTCAGAGCATCAGAAGAGCTGAAACTGGCAGGTTGCTTTTCTCAATGCTTGATCACCTTGCATGTCCTCTCAATATCAGTGCAGATAGGGCTAGAAGCCAGGCTGCAGACGGCCCACAGGGAGCAGCTTTGGCACTAACTCTCTGGTCCAGACCATCTCTCCCCAAGGGCCGCCCTGTGCTGATTGGCTTCTGGCTCTTTGAGTTTCTTATTATTTGGATTTGGGGTGAACAGAAATTTCCTTCCTGGCTCTCTCAGATGAAACACATTGCTCTATATAGTTTTGTCATTTTGAGTGAAAACAGAGCTATGCCTCTGAATGTGCATTTTGAGAGGAGGAATCAGGAGAGAGCATCTCAGCACAGTAGGGCCCCTGGCTGAGAAGGATGCAGTGAGGATGGGGCAAGCCTGCCTCTGCTCCTCAGAGGGAAGCGCAGGAGGTGTAGGCGCTGAATGAGGAACCGCAAAGCGCCAGGTCCCCTGACAGCAGCTATGGGAACAAGTCTCCAGCCTGAGCTCCCAGGGGCCCCATTGCCTAGTAGGAATACTTAGGATGTGAGTCCTTCAGCTCTGGGCGTGGAAAACACTGGCGAGCGGCAGAAAGAGGAAGATTCCATCTCGCGCCAAAAGCCAAGCACAAGAGAAGAGCAATTCTCATTACCAAATGGCTAGTACTCAAGATGGACATTAGGAGGGTGTGTGTGTGGTGTGTGTGTGTGTGTGTGTGCGTGCATGTATGTGTGTCTGTGTGTGGTGTGTGCATGTGGTGTGGTGTGTACTGTTGTGTGGTGTGTGCTGTTGTGTGTGTGCATGTGTATGTCTGTGTGTATGGTGTGTGCATGTGTGAGTCTGTGTAAGTGGTGTGTGCATGTGTGAGTCTGTGTAAGTGGTGGTGCATGTGT